>NC_051177.1:55636766-55761178 GCF_013339695.2 Rhipicephalus sanguineus
CCTTATTTAAAACCATCTTACGCGTCATTTTTTTCGCGTATTGCCTACCGACAACCACTATATTGTTCGTTCGTATTGGCGGCACTTTCTTGCGCATTTCCTTTCTCTATAGTACGTAAGTGCGGATGCGTGTGTGTGTACCTGTGGGCGTACGTTCGTTTAAAGGAAGACACTGTGCATTTTCAGTAGCGATAATAGGTTCCCGTGTGACACCGGTATAACATTCAGCATTGCGATGTTTTATGCCAAACCGTAAGAACTCCAGTTTAAAACGGTGCCGTTCTGGAAATGTCATTAGCAATACAGAAATTCCTCGTTGTATAACAGACCTCAGCTGAGACAAAAGCAGACAGCGAAAGTAAGGTAAATTATTCGACAACGGGTTGCAACCCTCTCTTCGTGTACGCAAAATGCCCGACTACAAGAAATCTCGTTCTTCTGAAACGTTTCTTCTACACGTGCAGCCAAGAAATTGTTTGCACTTGCGACTACAATATTCCGGACCGCATACGATTTGAGAGATATCCAGCGCCAACGCGTCGCTTACGCAACGACGCAAGAATCGTGCAGAATGAAGGCGAGAATGGACGTTACGGAAGGCGTTCCATAATCGGCAGGATGGGCTCCTTTCGAGGCTTCGATCTGACGACGTTTATTCGGCGGCAGCTGTTCCCAAGATCGGCTTCCTCTTTTTTCCCCGACCCTCTGGAGATGACGCCAATAATGTGTTGAATAAATAGGGAAACCCTGATTTTGGATGCCCACCGCGTTTAACGCGATTTCGCCTAAGTATAGATCCCCCTGTCTCAGGAACGCCGATCCAGAAATGGTCGGGCTAAAAAGTTTCAACTATCGACACGAGGAAAGCATTTTTCAACCAACAGTGTTTCTTTAATGGCACTTTAATGCTAGCCGTCTTGTCACCGGGATGCCCTCCCCCCCCCCCCTTCCCGCTTTATTTCCTTATGCAACATTTTTTTTTTCCACTCACACTATTGCTGAGAATACTGAAGAATCATCCAAGTGGTCGCCTCCTTTCGCTTTTAATACTTGAGTCTTTTTTATATATTTTTTTCTATCCCCAACAAACGTCCTGGCGTAGCTATCAGCACTGGCACACTAGCCCAGACTATCACACCACTGTTGCGGGGCAATAATTTACGGCTCAACTCTTTTCCAGGTACGCTTTTTTTTTTTGTTGTTGTGTGTGTGTGTGTGTGTGTGAAATGCTTTTCTCATCGAAATGACCAACGCCGCCGGGGACGTCCGGACGCGTACGGTATTTGTCAAGTAGAGAAATATGACCGCTCCCGCAGGCTCCTCTATGCCCTTCCTTATACTTCCCGGGTCGTTTATACCACTGTTGCCTTTCCAGTAACCGCCCTGGAAGGCCTCCCACCGCGCCAGTTCCGAGTAACTGCCCCGAGAGACACCGCGCAGCCTGTAAGCATTCTTGGTGTGAGGCTAAAGCGGGAGGAGAAATGTAAGGCGTGTGAGCTTTGGTCAAATGCGGAGGGAGTTACGCATTTGGAGCGATGAACTGTCCTAAAAGCCTGACATAAAGGTTGCTTTCTTTACAGTCAGAAGAAAACAAATCTTAGTGGTCAAAGAAGCAATGGCATACAGGACGCGAAGTAGCTCCTATGGGGACGGAAGGCTAGAAACGTTAGCGATGCTGCTCCCATAAAAGTAATCTAAAGGTGAAGCGATGGCTCTTTGCCGTAATATTTGCGGTCGCTGTACACTAGCCCGAGGATGAGGCAAGTACAAGTAGAGTAGACGTTTAATTTCATTGCACCCTCAGGGCTGAAGCATTTTACAGAAAGTGGTTATAGTACAGCACACTAAAGGAAAAAATAACATCTAAACATTCAAACCAGAAATACATCAAACAATGAAAAAACACAAACACTAAAAAAAGAAGTGCAAATCCAGAAATAAGACGGCGGAGGTAAAAACAAAAGCACTATGTACTAACAGACAAACGGTAACGTGAAAGCTGTAACTATTTGTTACTGTTAGTTAAGGTACTGTTTGGAAAGTTCCCACTCTTCAGAAATCATTGAAAAGAATGAGTGGCAGGAAGCAGAGATCTTACAGAAAGGGGTCGCAACTTCATAGCTGCGATCAATGCGCGATGACACTTACCGTGAAGGATTGATGGATTAGTTATGTAATAAACTACGATGAAATATTTGGTGAAATATGGCAGTGGCAGCCGATGCATTACCAAAATTATGAATGTTCGCTACATCTGTATGTCGTAGTAACTAAAGTCTTGTTCAAACTGTTGCTTTGAGTGTTTCGTCGTAATATTGTGTTGGTTCGACTGTTCCGTTGCATCATCGTCTGCGCATTTACTGCTACGGTCTCGCTCCTCTTCGAAAGCATGCGTACTAGACATTCTTGCTACACTGCATGTTTCCCACCGTGTCATAATTTTCCTTCTTATCATATCGATAAAGAAAGGTTTGAGCAACACAAGAACGGTCGGGTTATCAGCGAAGGTTAGATAATCTAGTTCTACACTTATTTCAGTGCAAGTACCAAAACCGTATTCGTGCAGCATCTGCAGACTCCATCGGTAAGTATCCTGTGAAAATTCGTCGCATCCATGTTGCTAGCTTCACTCTCATTGCTCTCAATCTCCTATCATTAGAACACAAGTGATCAGGTGTTGCATTTTCAGACACTTCACATATGTAAAATATTGCCCTTGCGATTCGGTACCAGTCTTGAGCAATAAAGTTTTACTCAATCAATAAATCAGTATTGCAATGAAAAGCTCACCGACTCTTCCAGGTCTAACATGGTGGTTGTAACCTTGCAAGAGGCTGTCCAGCAGTAACGACACATTCTTGTTGTTTTGTTTATTGGACCTGCCGATGTTGTAAGCCCTAAGACGAAAAAAGACACCCATCTCTCATCAGTCTTGGTTTCACCCGAGCACATAAGTCCAGCAACCCCTACCCTAACCTCCCACCAAGCAAAACACAGCTTCAGCAAAACTTGCAGCTAAAGTAACAGTAAATGCCTCGAAAAAAATAGACATACATGCATCCAAGAAACGACGACTGGGCAAAGACATAAGAGCCAGAAGAAAGCACATGTATACAACAACACAGCATACAAACCCTTGTAAGCATTGATTATTTTGTATTGGTACACCTTAATTGGCCTCTTTGTTCAGTTAGAGGTCATTTGTAACTTCAGCGGTTGGTACCAGTTCGTAGTTGGTGCCCGTGCTGTAAGTGTTTCATTTTCGTCTTGTCGTCGTCCATTCTTAAGAACCTTTGTGAATAATTGTCTTCAAAGACTGTACTCAAATCTCGCGACTTTCACGGTGATTTTGTTTCGGACCACCAGAAAGCATAAAAGAGAAAGCATAAAAAGAAAGCACAGAGAAAGCATAAAATGCGCTATGCTATTTTCCCGTCAATGTCGTCTGGTGAAGCTCAGCTTTCGTTTTCGGAGTTTCTCACTCAAGGGCCCAAACTTTTAAACCCAACAAATGCAGGACTGTACATATGCATACGCATTCGTTATCTTTCTTGATTTTTCTTATATCCTAACAACCAAGTAGAAAGTGGCAGCCGTCGCCATCAACTCCTTCATTTACTTTTTTTATTTCAATAAAAAAGGTCCCCGAAAGTGCGCGGCAAATACAAGCTCAGTGCGGTTTTTATGCTTCCAGTAGCTTTCATGTCTGGCCACTCTTAGAGTAATCCGAAAGCGTCATCGAGCAACCATGGCCGCTGACTACGCCACCTATAGAGTGGTATATAAGAAGCTACGAGACCTCGTCCCACGCGCCACTTAGCCGGGGACATCCACAGCATGTAGTCCTACTGTCTGTAATAAACTCCCAGATCATTGTTCGCTACATCAGGTGGTAGACTACGTTCTCTTCCCAACAGCAACTGTTATGGACACGGCAGCATGCTTTGCCATTTACCCATCTTCTCTGAAAGCAGCGCCTTAACACTACTTCGTAATGTATACAAAAAGGAACTATTCGACCATACGCGCGAGTACAGAAAAAAAAGGCTGTCTCACACGCTCTTTCTCTCTCTTTCTGGCTCTTCAATGTCTTTGTCTCTCTGCTATTTTGGTAGAAGGAGTTTAACTGTCAAATACCCACAGAAAGTGACCTTGCTGACTACTTGTATAAGAGGAACCTCACATTGTGAAGCTCATCACCGAAGGCAGCAAAGTTGTTGTGAAGAAGAGCGGGACCAGCTGTGGTGCCCAGTGCAGCATGCCAAAACAGACTTGCCAAGCAAGTCGGCATCAAGACTGGATCGCCACCTGAAAGGAACAAAAGAACCAGACATAACAAAAAACTTAGTCCAATAGTTTCAGTCAAATGCAGGTATGCTATAAAAGCCTGGTCAACTGAGCTTACTAGCACATAATAAAATTTGCTAAGAAAACAGATCGATAATTTGTACGCATAAAGCCACAGGAAGACTGAGCTCTTCTAAAAGCACACCGCGACCTATTCATTGCGAACCAGCGAGTTTATTTATTGATAATCGATTCATAATCATTTCATAGTCATAGCCATACGTTATATGAAAAGCGTTTTTTTTTTTTGCATATGTAATGCATGCCAACTTTCCCCAGAGGAATGCGCGTTGTTGCGTAGAAGTGTTTCCATGCCTTGCTCTTGTTAGTTTAGTCAGTGTCTTTTTTAATCTAAAGTTATGTGCATGTCAGAAACTGTGGCAGTTAGACATCCAACAACCGGCACAGCAAAAACAACGGGAACCATGAGTTCGGGCGCCCTTTATTGAAAATCTATGAGAATAGTTCTGATGTTTCTGAAATCTAATTTCGCGTGTTACAAATAGAACAGGCTGCAGAGGCAAGGAACCTCAAATTTACTTAATAAAAATCAACCCTTGAAAAAAAGATGCCATGTCGTGCGGCTGCCTCTAAGCGTGCGTATTTCTACACATGCGAATGCGCTGAAATGTCATTTTCATTCTTCTTGGTTAGAATAGCAAGCCGGCTAAACCGTGGTTATTCCTCCCTTGTTTGCTTCTTTTTCATTCTCTTTTTATAATTCTCAGAAAATTTGTTCCTATTTTGAATCCCGGCACTGTTGCTTACATGATTACCGACGTGTAAATGTGCTTAGCCGGTGCTTAGCCCTTGCAGTACATTGAGCACCATATGTCTGTGTTCGCATTTTTTAAAATGTTATTTCTACGATGTTTATATTGGTCTCCAAAGTAGTTTTGTGCTTCTGAACATTTGCCACGATATTGCGTGTCGTTCCTTTCGGTCGGTACACAAGCAGAAGCGGATAAGAAGTTTCAGAGAACAGCTGGAACATCACTGACAATAGTTTATTTTTTGAGCGAGTCGCGTTGTTGCTTTCTTCCCCCCACCTCCCCCTTACCTTCCCCTTTCTTGGAGATAGCAACGATTCTTCTTCATAGTTTCAGCGTAATGACGTAATATAAAGGAGACAAAGCGCAGAAATTGACTTATCTGAGCGTTGTAAGCTTCGGAATGTCAACTAATTCAAAAGAAAATTCTCGAGCACAAAGTTACTTCGGGCATATAGAGAAAGAAGTGAACCTTAAGCACCTCGCGTACCGTGACACTATTGCGTGCAGGACAAGGGAGAAGGTCGCGTGTTGAAAAGGGGCTTAGTCGATGCTTTTGGGTCGACTAAGCACCGTACAATTCTGCGATCGATTTACTTGAGATTTCTACTTTGGCAGCACAACAAAATTGCGCATCAGTAGAAATCTTGACACATATATACCTGCGAGGACTCGCAACTTTACTAAAAATGCGGCATCTTGGTGAAACCGAAATTCTGGAATTTTAGCTGTCAAAACTGCCATATTATTGCGAAGCACGCCGCATTGGTGGACTCCAAACAAATTTTTACCACCTGTAGTTCTTTAGCTGCGCCTAAATCTGAGTACACGGGTGTCTTTTTTTTTTTTTTTTTTCATTTCGCCAGCATCGAAATGCGGCCTCCGTGGCCGGGAATCTAAACCGCGACCTCGAGTTTAGCAGCCCACAGCATAGCCGCGAAGCTACCACTGCGGGTGGCATGTTCACGTCACGTATGCAAACAGCGCTGCGCTTTTGAAATACGCCCAGGTCTCCCAAGTTATTCTGAAAGGAGGCGCCAGGGCGGGGTAACAATCTGCACATTTTGCGTGGCTAGATCCGCCAGCCGCCAACAACATTTCCCTCCTTCGCCACAACGTCTTTGTCGTATCAATCTGTTCCGTTCTGTTCTAACTGGCTTGCTGTGAAGAGGTTGAGAGAGAGAGAGAGAGAGACTCTTTATTAGAAAAACATGTATTTTTGCCGGCGTCGAGGTTTATATGCCCTCGGCTACTCCACTTATATAAGTTCTGCAGCGCACACACACACACACACACACAATAAAGTGGTTGCGAAAAAAACACAAAAATGAACAAAAAAAGAAATGAACATATAGAAAGCTGAAACAAATAACATAGCAATGGAAAGCTCGCTTGCAGGAGACTATAGTTGAACCATAGTCCCTGTTGAACTCAGCACTGTTGAAATAGTTGAACTGATGCCCCTCGACATCATAAAATTTTCTTATTTGGTCCGTTGCATGCTTCTTTCGTAGGCTCTCATTGACATTTCTCCCTTTACATAATGATAGTCACGAGCTTTACAAGAATCCAAAGAAAGAAAGAAAGAAAGAAAGAAAGAAAGAAAGAAAGAAAGAAAGAAAGAAAGAAAGAAAGAAAGAAAGAAAGAAAGAAAGAAAGAAAGAAAGAAAGAAAGAAAGAAAGAAAGAAAGAAAGAAAGAAAGAAAGAAAGAAAGCGGAAGTGGGAGATATTTGTAAAAGATTGTAAAGCTTAGTTGCAACTCACAAGCGGCAAGGATACAACTCGTAAAAGCCACCATTCCGCGTTCTTCTGTTCTTTCACCCTATTTGCCTTCGCTCGAGGATGCCCGAAACAATTACAGGGTTTCTTCCAATTAGCATTGCTTGTTCTCTCAATTACGAACGAACAGATCCTGTCCCGAAGTGCTCGGCTCCTATACCGCTTTGAGAACCACTCTAATTGGCGCTGTCGACGCCTGAAGCTGTCGCTGTACGAAGACAGGCTCGGCCTTGTAACTTAATCGCGTTTCAACCTCGCTCTCACGTCAGTTTAACGTGCACTCAGTCGTTACAGTATGTTCCTTCGTCACTCATATGTTCCAGCCAAGGCTATAAACGCCAGAAACTCGAAAGAAAATGGCGATACGTTCCTTGACGAGTGCACTTTGCGTAACGAGACTTTCTTCCTACCGACGCTTCACATTTTTAGGAACCACATCTCTGTTTTGAAAAGAAAGTAAGGTGCTTTTTCTATTTGTACCCACTTCTTTTCTGAAAACGTCAAGCGGGAATGTATTGGTTTAGTTGCCTTTACTGACTGACTCATTACGGTGTAAATTTCGGTACATGTCGTTCCCTCAACCCCTTTCCATAACGGTCTATGGTAATTGTTTTGGTACAAACGTTTTTCAACTTATGCGAGTGCATTTGCCGGCGCAACCTATGGCATAAGCAATCGTCTCGCGAGTATAAGCAATCGCTTTGCTGCGGGAGACGCAATGAATCCCTTCCTACTGCAAGAGCAATTCGCTTAAGTGGCCTCAAGGGTGCGACAAAATGGCACGCGGAGGTCCTTCCAGCGCGGAGCCACAAATATAATTTCTTGCAGATCTATGTCTCGACGAGAAGATGAATCGCGTCAACGAAAAAAATATTTTCTTTCTTTTTTTTTTGAGAATCACTACGCACGTCTTTGCACTTCGGTTTTGATCTTTCGTGGCATTAGGAGGCTTCTGTCGTGCATCACTTTACTGTTACAGCGTTTTTAGATGTAGCTGATTGATTTCTCGCACAAGACTTCTTCATGGGGCTTTCACTATTCATTCGCAACACATTAGCGCTGTAGTTACTGATTAATACGTGCGAAAGGCTCGATAAATGACGCCACAAAAGAAGATACAAAGGAAAGTTCGCGTGGAGTTGAGATCCGGAGAAGAAGAGGATACGCGAATGAAGGAGCACGACGTAGTCTAAGTATAGGTATATATATTGAGTGTATATTTCGTTCATTAGAGTGCCTCACTCAGCAGTCTGAACCAACGAGCCCGTCGAGGAATTATACTTTATAGCATTATCACTCGGCTAACTCACGTGCACTTTTATTAAATAAACGGGTCTCCACATCTCTCGCCATTAAAGCCGATCGTAAAGGACACAATGTTTTTTTTTATTGTATACTGCTAGTACATGTCACTGTACTGTATTTATGAGCTTTCTAGTTCATCTAGGACATTTACTTATCTATGTAACTTAGTCTACTTAACCTCCCTGCCTTTCCTACACTCCTTCTCTCTCTCTCTCTTATCTATACAGTGTTACACGTGTCTATGTAGAATCTCACACGTGACAGGGCATGTCATTAAAAATCTACGGACAATTTTCTTTCGTTAACACTGCTGTGTGGCGATGATGAGTCTCGTATGTTTTCTTCCTTCTCTCGGATTTTCTGACATCTCAGTCCTCCGCGGTGGTATAGTGATTACGCTCCTCGGCCGCTGACCCGAAATTCACGTGTTCAATCCCCTCCACGGCGATCGCATTGCGATGGAGGCGAAATGGTAGAGGCCCGTGTACTGTGCGATGTCAGTGGACGTTAAAGAACACCAGATGGTCTAAATTTCCGGAGCCCTCCACTACGACGTGCCTCATAATGATATCGTGGTTTTGGCTCGCAAAACAAATTATTTATTATTATGTTCCAACATCTCGCCGCATGAGTTTTTCTTATCTGCCCTCCTTTCCAGCTATCACCAGCAAGCACGTTTCGCAACTCTCCAAGCTTGACCTAATCCAGAGGCGAGTTCAGCTTGCCTGTAAGCGCTGTCTATCTCGGTAGAAAACGAAACAAAAAGTTCAAGTCCTACCACGCCAAAGAAAAACAAAGAACATTGTCTTCAAAGCGAAGCTCCCGGCACTATAAATGAAGCGCGGTACACCCCCGCTCCGTTCTTCCAGCTGCATGCACCATGACGATCGAAAAGCTGAGGACGCCGAAGGAAAGTACGCCGCCAATTAGGAGACCCTATAAAAAGGACCCGCCGGTGTCTTTTGCCGCGAATATTAAAAAAAAAAACACGTTGGTAAGTCATGCAGGGCTCGTCACAGGGTCAACGGGCTGCGCATTCTTGAGCGCTCTCATCGCCCTCGGCAACTACAGCTCTTGCTATTCATCGGCTCAAGGGAAGACTCATTATACGTCGCGTTCACCACCGAAAAGCGTCTGCGCATGCTGTAGAAAAGGCCGTTTTAGAGCGCAATACTGCGCGGAATTTGCACATACGTAGCCGTTCCACCGATGGCCATGCTTTAGAAACCCACCTTGCAGAGACTATGCTGCCATCTTGAGGAAGATGGAATTTCTCGAGTCCTCCTTAATTATACATCAAAGGGGTCAAAACAACGCCTAGTAGGTATACTTTACAGAGGCTATGTTCACCGTTGAAGCACAGCCCCGAATAAAATACAATTGGTGGACACACGGAGTGCGTCTAAATTGTGCTCTTTTGAAACTGTTCCAGTTTCTATACCTCTGTCTCGCTTAATTGCGTGTTGTCACGCGTATTTTCAAATATTTCAAATGTGGTGATGTATGGCGCCTGAAAGCGTGTCAGGGATGGACAAAGAGCGTGGATGTGTTGTAACCGACCTCGGGCTATAGTGCATTTAATCAGCCACTCCCGGGCGACACAAATGCCGCCAACGAGTGATTTAGTGAAAGATTCTTTTTTAATAAATGAAAAGTCAAGGTTGGCGCATAGTGTCGCTACGCGGCCAAGAGACCTTGTACCTTGGGGGTCCCCTCAGTTCGCTGCGTGATCCATACCTGAAGGTATGGGTCGGAGCTGAGCAACGCGGCCTCTCACTGCTGCATTTGATATTGGAATCCCCTAAAGGATATCCTTACGGCAAGCCTATAATATGCGAAAAAGATCAGCTTTCTACTCACAATTGACAAATGAACACATTCGTTGGAGTAGAGTTTGTATAGCAGTGGGGAAATGCTCTATGGTTCGGATAAGTATTGGTCTGTAGTTGGCTACAAGCTACTTCTGGTTCCTTCGATTTGCGCGCCAGCAATATTTGTAGCGTTCTGTTCCGCTGAATCTTCTGGTAAGCAACGGTTAAAAAGCGCGGAATAAGTTGTGAGAAAGATGTGACGATCGAACGCGAACGCACAATATGGGCCGAAACGCGTTTGAGAAATTGTAATTACTGCGTCTATAAGGGAGCGTCCGGTTTGAGATGGACGGGGTTGCGTGGAAATGCCTGACAGAACCAGGCGTTTGTCCTGTCGTGAACATAATTAGGCCGATGATGATTGATGATGATGACTACTTTCGCTGCGGCTGACGCTCTTAACCTGTATGAGTGGGCTGTCGCAAACACTGCGCGCGATGTATATTGGGTTGCCCTGCCCGCGGGGTTGTCGCAAACACTGCGCGCGATGTGTATTGGGTTACCCTGCCCGCGGTATACCGCGGGCAGGGCAACCCAATACACATCGTGCGCAGTGTTTGCGACAGCCCACTCATACAGGTTAAGAGCGTCAGCCGCAGCGAAAGTAGTCATCATCATCAATCATCATCGGCCTAATTATGTTCACGACAGGACAAACGCCTGGTTCTGTCAGGCATTTCCACGCAACCCCGTCCATCTCAAACCGGACGCTCCCTTATAGACGCAGTAATTACAATTTCTCAAACGCGTTTCGGCCCATATTGTGCGTTCGCGTTCGATCGTCACATCTTTCTCACAACTCCTTGTATACCGCGGGCAGGGCAACACAATACACATCGCGCGCAGTGTTTTCGTTGGTGTATACATTCGGTTTATTAAGTTCAACAAATTACTAAAGTGCTTTCAAAGCACCGTCATCCATGCCGTCAACGTACCACCTATGAACAAGCAGCTGCTCGGAAGCAATCCCACCATTGTAACGCTATACAGTCTAAATGTCCCTATTTTTTGCACCACCCCGTTTGACCTGATTTATGGTTAGACGCAAACCGAACCCAATTCCTCCTCCCCTAGTAAGTACGCTTTGTAAAGAATGAAAAACTGGCAAACACTTTTCTGGGTTGTGCTAAATTTTGCGGCACACTGAAATTCTTTTTCTTTAGGAAAGCGTGTTTGTAGCATCTACAGAGGCTTCTGGCGAATTCTTTAAACAGCGAAGCTAAAAATATCGCAAGAGACCCACAGAAGCTTCGCAAAGGTGATATCTACTCGTTGAAGAAAGAACGCGCCTACCGTGCCTTTGGGGTGAATTGTATTCGACAGGTATGCCGCGCCGCCTCCGCTGTTCGTTTCTTTCTGCCATCTTCTTGGGCACTATGTTCCGCGCTGCACATTTCCGTATAACAAATAGTGAATATGGGTGCTTCTCTTTTTCAAAAAAATTTTATGTATATTCTTGCCAAATCATTTTTCCGTCCTCCGCGAGCATTTTGTATGGTTTACCCACTATGCAACGCGCTTCCCAATACGCGCTACTTAGATTGCTACTTCGATTTCACGAGCTCCATTTTCCGGCCGGAAATTCCGATCAGTATTTTAATACCTTTTCACGTTCTGCAGTGCCTCCTCTCAGAGCACAAGCCGAGCGTGAAATAGAATCTTTCAAGAACGCGCCGAAAGATTTGAATGAATGGGACGGGAATGGAATCAAAGGTGGTATCACACACAGAAAGAAATAGAATCATATCCACGAACAGAAGGCGGCAGAGCGGAGGCCATAATATCGAAGAAGGAACGATTCGTCAGCAACTCGCTACCAGTGAAATAGGAGACAGAAAAGTAAAGCAATTAGCAACACGCGAGAACAAGTTGTTTTTGTTTCTTTATCTTTCGATAGTTGACTGCCCCGACGCATCCTCTCTTAAAAATTTTCAAGCTACCCAAAGGCAAAACAATTATTTAAGAACGGGCACTCCGGGGATCCTTCTTGTGGAAAATCAACCCACGAAACCTAAAGTCGACGTACAGCTGTATATACGAAACAATTCGTAAACAACACGCGGATAGTCAAGTGTTTGCCGAACAATCGGCAATCTTCTTGTTTGCACAGAGACGGAGTTGAAATTTCGGCTTTTTCATTAAGGAGGAGCTTGCTCGTAATGTGGGTGCCGGAGGTCTGTTTGTTGCCTCCAGTAAGCTTAAGGGCAATATATCCTTTCAGGTCAAAACGGCACTTGCACGTCGATGCTACATTGACATGGAATAGACTTCTTGCGAACAGCGTTCCGAATTTGCTTTCCCATACGTCAGCGTACAGCGTACAACTAACGTACACTATCCTAAAGTCTTGAAAGCAAACATTTACAGTTTTATACGAATTCCAGGCGCATGTTCTTATGAGATACACAGGCGGGCTCACTATAGGAGCGTGTGATTTCAGTGCGCAAGACCTGTACCTTGTGCCTTTGATCTCTTTCTTCTGTGTTTTCATTGTGCAGTGAAGTACGATACTACGGCGAGAGCATATTTAGCGCTGATTTGTGTAGGCGTGCTCTTCTGTGTTCATCACACCCTCTGTTCATTCATTCAAAGCATGCAAAGTTGCGCATAGCTTGTCTCGTGAGCACAACGTCACGCAACGTCACGCACTCACTCGCTAGGGTGCAGTTTACTCTTATTTAGAACCCGGTGCTCTTCTTCCCATTTCCAAATGCAGCGTGGCCACCTGGGATGTAAGCCTGGTTAACAGCCTCGCATTTAATCGCAAGTCTGGTGCTCTCGCTCACCTTTCTCGGCGACCGAGAGCCCGACCTAAACCTCGCCTTTTACCTTAATATCGGGCAATATTCCCTCGTAACGTAGAAAGAACCATCTCCATGTACGCGTATACGTAGCTATATACCCACATCTACCGCATTGCCATTAGGCCTAAGAGCAAATCCCGCCGCCTACGATGGTGGCCCGCTAATGGGCCAGTTAGTGTATCGGGCAGACGCGAAAGGGTTAAAATCTCTGCACTCGCGTTAGCATGTCTGTGCGTGCCTGCCTGCCCACCTTCTTTTGCCCCGCATATAGGTTGGCGTTGGCACCCAGCAGGGGTTCGACGTGCGAGGCGCGTAGTTCCTTTCTGCACCAACATTTTCCCCTGCGTTCCCGATTGCCAAGTTTGCTGCTGCGCGCGCCGGGCAGCCCTGGACCGAAGCGCAAATACGGGCCCGCCACCGCAGGAAGTTGTGCATGCGAGCGTTAAGGCGATGCGCGCTCGGCCAACATAACCCAATTGGGCAGTGCGGCACCCAGTGAGTGTCGTCACCGGGACGGGCGTGACGTCGAGAGTGTCCACAACCGCCGGTCCTCTCGCCTGGCTTCCGTCGGACGGGAGCTTCTTCTGGACAGCGGTCCACGCGAGCCCCCTCGAATTTCTTCGCTTCAACGAAGGCCGAGACGAAATGGCGCTATCGTGTTTCGCAGAGGCTTTCCCCCGCTCCCCGGATTCGGCGTAGAAAGTTTACCTTTTTCCTCCCTCTCCGCGCTAGACGCCTCTCAATCTGCGTTTTTCTGGGAAGTCTCGGTGCAACTGTATAAGCCTCGCCGAGAAACGGTCCCCCATTCGTGTTCGCTATGGGGCCGCGCAGAGTCAACACCACCTAGAAAAAAGATTTTCTAGGTGGCTTTGGCAGAGAGCCGTTTCGATGCAGCCCGACGAACAAAACTTGTCGAACGCAGCAGGTTGTTTGCACTTGTGATGCGCCGCCATCACGTCGCGAGGATTGAAGTGCCGTTCACTCAAGAAAATTTGCTGTGGCGTTGCTGCGGCCACAAGAGAAACAACGTCTAGCAGACGAATAGCCTGCGCAGTGCGGGCAGTATACACATGCGTATTGAAATCAAACGGAATGCTATCCTGAAAATCAAAGTGCGCTGCTGAGAAATTTTGCGGTATTACTTGCAGATGCCGCAAGTGGAACGTGTGTATACGACGGGGGCTTGAGCATACATCATGCGAGTGTGTCGGGACCTAACTCTGTCTTTAAAAAAATTCATTTATCTTGCGCCCGAAAGTTCCTCATTTTCAATCATGATGTATCACATTTGAAAATTTAAATTACGGAATTTTACGTGCCACAATTATGATCAATTAAAGCTAATAACACTAACATACTAGATCGTTTCCGGTGCAATGATCCTAAACCCGGGCAATATTATTCGTAAATGCTTCAGTGACGTTTAAGTTCTTGCGACTCTTGTTAATTGATAGTAAAGGTGTGGTCAGTTAGGTTACATTACACACGGCTATCTCATGAAAGCTCATTCCCGAATAGTAAAGGACTTCACACAGAAGAAAAAAGAAAACATATATAATATGAAAATAGCATTAAGAAGGAAAGGGGGAGGCAGGAGGTTATCAGGAAACTAAAAGTGACATACGCTTAAATACAAGGTTATGTGTATATTACGCATAAGCACGAGACCATTCAAAGAACTCGCTGATTCCAAAAACTGATCTTCAAAACTCCAAAACTAATCCGTAATAACTCCATAATTCCATAATGATCCGCAAACTCCATAACTAATCTCCAAAAACTAAGCTCCCCATAAACTAGTGTAACCAACGAAAGTTAACTTTTTCAGACAAGAGAGAGAGAAAAGACTTTATAAAAACAAAGAAAAATTCACGGAGATATTTTTCCTCCTAAACGTATCCATACACGCCCGGGGCATATTCTTTCAAGCTATCGCGTCGTCACGGTTTCCCATTTCGAACAGTTCTTTACTGAATGTCCCGTTTCGACTGTCTCGATCTTTCTTCACAATATCGTCGCTGCCGCAAAACTATTACTGCGAGCGAAACCCTTTGAGAAACGTTGGCAGGAAAGCGGGTGCATGCATTAGGGCCAAAAAATGGGAGGAGGAAGGTGTGAGTATGTACAACGAATAAATTTTTAAAAAGTGGGTCTGGAGCCGGTACAATGTGATCCAACCACTTCACAATGTCGAATACAAGATCGATGATAGGTGCGAGACACGAGTTTCCACTTATTTGATCCCCCTTTCTGTCCCCGTTCGGCGGTTTTCTTTCGAGCCCCGTGTAGAATAATGTGTCCCAAGGACAGGCGAATGTTTCAATCGATTTTCAACATAGAAGCCTTTCGTTTCTTTTTAATTTTTTTTTCGTCTCAGTCGAAGAGTGCATAAGGTGACCCAGTCTTTTATTAATTGCCGCGCATTCTCGTGCGGCAGGTCACTGCGGTGCGCAACACGCCAAGGGGCGTGTCCTAAGCTTCTTTTTGAACGAAGCCGCCGCAACAGCTCAGGCACTGGGGAAGGGATCAACCTTGGTGCATCTCAGAGTGCGACCGCGACATTTTAATGGCGTCCCAGACTGCACCGTCGTCCTCCAGAAGCACATGCTTCTTCTCGTTCGTGGCTGCAGGTTTTAACGGCGAGAGCCTCATAACATTTTACTTCTTTGCTTTTTCTTTCAGTCCTCTTACAAGGTTGCATCTGCTGTCGATGACAAACTGCTCCGTATCATGCGACGTGTTGCCTCAAGCCACATGGGTCCTGTTTACTGAACCGATCTCGATGAATACGTTAACAGAGCGAGCTTAACGATGGAAGAGCAAGTCTGTAAAGGGCGTGCCCTTCGGGCACGCACTATTCGGTCTTCGTAAAATGAATGGGCGAGCGAAAGATGCATTTGCTTGTCGTCGTCCTAAATTCAGGTTTTGCCTGCCGTTTCTTCTTTCCTTGCACCGTGATTTTTCCTGATATAGACGAAAACTCATCAGGAGAGGGGGATTCGTTGACAAAACAAAACAGGCATTCGCCTTGTTCAAATACAAGGCGAGTGCCTGTTTTGTTTTGTCAATTCTACCTCAGTTAGTGAGCAAAGCGGTGCTGTTCTCAGTATTGAAGGCTGATTTCGCGTAATAACTATTCTCCTTAATGTACTTTACTGACAAACAACTTCCTAACATGTTATACGCACCTAAGAATGCAATGTCAAACCAAAAAAAAAGTCACAATTTCGCCGCATGGGCGAAGCAATGAATGCGATAGCAAGAAATTGAAATGTCACACGAAGAACCAGAAGCAGCTCGATACTTGCAGTGCGCCGCTGAAGCACAAAGAAGGACGCCCTAAAAGAACTCATAGGTATACGCGCAGGGCAAGCGTGAACTAACAACTGTCACAGTTGTTACGTCTTTGTGCTTGAGCAACGCGCTGCAACTGTCGACAATGGAGAATCAGACGCTCTTAGTTATCTCTTCTTTTGAACTGCGGCGCGTGGGGTGACCCCCTGCGTCTCCTGTCACACGGGGGCGCCTGATGCAAGGTGTGCCCGGTGTTCTTTGTTTTTTTTTCCTTCCACATCACGAGTGGGTACAGAAAAGGGCCACATTGTCGTGCGCGTCTCAAGGGCAGTTTTCAAATTGAAAGACAATTAGGAGCTTTGCGTGATAGAACACACTGCCTTTCTGCACAAGCTTTATCCTGATTATTACTTAACTAATTCATGTGCGAAATGTGGCGGTTTATCCACCTTACACCACATGTTCTGGGAGTGCCCCTCGTTACGTGACACTGACACAGCATCGGCCAGCAAGTGGGGCTCCGCTATGAAGAGTCCGGACATTCACTCACAACTTTGGGCTGTCCAGAGGGCCCACGATGCGGCGGTAGGCCTCGGCCTAACTGTCCCGTCGTGGGAGCGGTCCGCCGTGTGCTAAGGCACACGCCTCCGGACTTTGTTAGTAAAGTTTTTCCAATCCAATCCAATCACGCTCCTCCGAGATTTACTTACCACCAGCGATACATGGTGTATATAAATAGCTCGCCGTTAATTCCCCGGCGCATACATGGCATGTGGTTTTGTTGTGTAACGCAGCGCGCTGGGGAGCAAGGGGTTGCTGGTTCGAATCTGCGGTCGGGTACTTCAGAATTTTTCTCTTCTGCTTTATGTTCCTTTGTGCCTTTATATATATATATATATATATATATATATATATATATATATATATATATATATATATATATATATCCGGGGCATGACGGCGAAGGCGACGGCAAAAATCAGCCGAGAGTGTCCATATAATTGCTATCGCAATACGTATGTGGTGTAAATTTGCCATGCTAAAACCTCAGACCATTTTTTTTATGATGTTACGACGGAGACATGTTTCGGTGTCTCTCAGCAACAATTTTTGGAGAGCGTAGGCATCATCTGCTGACTTCCGCACGACATCTCTCCAGCATTTTTTCATCGTCCCCGACTACACGTGGGAGGCATGCCGGCCACCCTCGTCTCGTTGCCGTAACAAACACGACACCACCTTCTAATAAGCACGAATTTCGACAGGGAATTCGTCCATCTGTCACAATTCATGTTTCTTTTTCTAGCTATTAGCCAGAATTGTGGGTCTTTGAACTCTTGGTATGACAAAATACAAAGACTGTACGTGTACACGTCGTACTCTTGTCTACCCACGTGACCCTTAGCACTTCGACATTGTGTAACACTCTTAGCCATACCACTGCTCTCGTAATACCGCGACGTCCGATTAAGTCGAGTGACTGGATTGTTTGCCTTTCACACCCAGCTCTTCTTTGTCATGAGATCGGCTACAATACGAGTGCATCTGTCACGCAACCGCTTGCCACAGCATCGCTTACAACGAAGGAGCGATAAACAGAATATTTAGGAAAAGCCCCAAGATTGTAATACATCGATAAACCCTAAACAACGCTAAAGGCGTTTTGCAGCTATTTTTTTAATAACAGGTTAGTGCAAAAATGCCGTAAGATGGCACTGCAGAATTTCTTAGTCGTGTCACGCCTTATCACATCTGACGTCGTGTCAAGTAAATCAGAAATCAAGATTAATGGCGTGCGCAGGGAGGAATTTCATTACTGTCATTTTATTACTGCAATGCCATTACTGTCAATTCTGCGCCATGCGCGTACCACATTTCAGTTTACTTAAGAAGGCCGTCGGATGCGGAGGCCCTGCGCAGTCTTAAGAAGGCCTTGTGCGCTCTATGCACTCACGTGCATAAGGACCGGACGACCTTATACCGGTCGTTCGCATACTAAATGGCGCACGTTCTTTTGATAAAGACTGTAACACCTCGGTCTCGCTGCGTACATTAACGTACCCAGGCGTCGTGCTTTATTACAAAGAGGGAACGGACATTATCCTGTGCTTATACGAAGATAAAGGCGTACACAGACCAAGTCACAGCCAGCTGTATACTGAATAGTCATCGGTTAAGGGGAACGCTAAGCGTAAATAAACACGAAAACAAAAATAACTTAGAAGAGTGTGGGTGTAGGCCAGTTGATGATTCATGACTCCGAAAAGTGACCGCAGAAACACCCGGATTACAGAAAAAGACAACACGAAGCGATCTAAAGCATGCATGATTAATCAGGTGACCCCACTAAACAGCTATAGCGTACACCAAGCAGTCACCATCGGTATCGATAGGCGTCAAACGATGTATCGTATAATGAAACCACCCGGTGCAGCTGATCGTTCACCGCACAAAGCGGTACGATTCGAAGCGTAAAGAAGCAAGGACAGGTATAAACAGTGTCTGCCCCGTATAGCATCTGATCGCGTCCAATAACTCACGTGCGTCCAACTTCGTGATCAACGTCGTGAAACTGCTAGTCCACGCCTTCTTTCTCTATCTCCGTTTTTTTTTTTTTTTTATTGGTCCACTGAGGCAAGTATACGCTCCCCGAGGCGACTGACTCTCATTCACTACTTTGTTATGTTCTTTCTCCAAATGTTCGTTCCTTTCTTTTTCCATTCCTTTTCTTTGTTTCTGTAATCTACAGCCATAACAGAGCGCTATCAGTCTCAACAAATGTGGCGCTCGCCACGCGGCATCCCACTAATCCCAGCCACGCGGAGTAATTTAGCGGAGTGGCGGTCGGCGCTTTTGCTCATCAGGCCGGGCAGTGTATATAGCTACGCACCTCTCACTGGTCATACTCCACGAGGATCGACGCGCCTGACTTCCCGAATTAAAAGGACGCCCCACTTCGACGCGGCTCGCGCGAGCGGCCGTTTTCATTAAAGTTCGTGCAACAGCCAAGCGCCTATGGTATACACGTGGCCGCCCTGCGAAGCTTCAGGGGAGAGTTATCAGGCGGGACCGAACTTTGTTCATGCGCCATGCACACGGCACAGTTGTGCTATACACACCTCTCAGTCCATCTGCGCCATAAGTATCCCTCTTTTAAAGCTACCGAAACAGGCAGGTGATGGCTGAACCGTCGAGCTTAACACGGCGAATAGGAATATGAATGTTTAATGGCATGCCTCACGCACCGTACAGTAGGACGCTGCGAACGACACTGCATCGAGTATTTACGATTGGCGATCCCAGCAATGTTTGCAAGTCATTGTTTCGATCACACTGCTCGATAGGGCAGTCGTTGTCATGAAAACGCTCGCCAGAGCCTTTCGAAAAACTGTCAGTCCAGTATTGATTTCTCGCACCCCTGTTGAAATCTCTCGATCGTGAATCAAAGCTTATCCGCCTTAGTCGTCTCATGCAGAGCACGACGCTGCGGTTTCTTTTTCCCGCAGCATCTGCCGCGTTCAAGTCGGAGCAGGGCATAACAAGACTGTTGCACCACGCAAAGTTAAAATTAATCCGTCGGCTTCCACTACAGCGTCTTGGCTAAAACTCGGGTATCTTTGGGTTAATACTGTCCATTGGCCAGTGGTAAGCAGGCCCGTACAATATTAAAAAAAAAAGTGAAATTGTTGGCGTGTAAGGCAATATGGTCGTTCAAAGTAACAGTTCAAGATGGCCCTTAGCGACTCGATTAATAATGTAGTGTTCATCGGCACAGCGGAAGATAACCTATTCCTCTCCTTCTCTTTTACGTATTTTACATTAGAATGTCCATGGTCCATTTGCCTTCCCCGTGTGAGAAGAATTCCTGCGAGGCTTCAGTGCCTTTATAAAAATATTTTCACGTCAACTGAGGAGACCTTGAAGTAAGCACAACAGCGAGAAAATATTTATTTACAAGCGAACTCAAGCAGGCTGGTTTACTCTTCACTGGGAGAAAAATAAAAAAAGAAAGTCGGGGAAAGGAGAGGTTATTGAGGGTAAAGGAAGAAAACATACGCGCAATAGCCTACTAGAACGTATGACCCTCTGGGCTTGTTCACAGAGCCTGCGATGCAAGAAAAAGAAAAGTGATGCAAGATGGGCGGGCACCTCGAAAAAAACTAGATTAATAGCTCCACCCGGAGCCCAATATGAGCGCCTCTGACAACCCGTTGACTGGACGGCACTGCGAAGGAATGCAAAGCGTGTCACGGGCGCATAATGCGGCGTAGTGAAAGGAGATAGAGTGAGAAAGGGAGATGTGGCGTAGGTGTTTACAACGACATCCTCGGTATGAAGAAGCCTTCTCGCACATTCAGGTGACGGCTTATAAGCTAAGCTCTTCCAGTGCAGCACGTAAAGCTGCTTCTGTTTATTCTCAATGGCATTTTACCAACGCGCAGTCTAGGAACCAAAACGAACCCGACATTGCAGTAGAACCGTGTGTTGGGAAATTAGCGCTAGCAAAACCACATGCAGACAGAGGAGCAAACGCGAAAACGAGCGCTACACCTTTAACTATTTTGTAGCGGCAAGAGTTTCACGCACATACATCCATCTTGACACGCACGCGCAGAAAGAAGACTCGATTCGCGGGGACTAAAATTCTGGACAAGAGCAATAAACACCTCTTCTAGACTGACGCAGAACTTCATCGAAAAGGAGATAAACATTTTATATAGGCGAGCCGTCAATGAATTCTCGAGTTCCCATCCCAGATGAAAATTCCTCATCTAATGGTATAGCGTGTGTGTATTCTTTCTGCCCAAGCGTGACGAGACAGTATATATGTTAAACCCTTAAGGCTGTCGAAGAGTTGAAAGTAGCGCTTGTCTTTGTTTTCTTCTATGTCTTCATATGTCGTTTGGTTTGCGCTAACATTCCGCACATCAAGTGTGCAAGACCAGTTTATTTTTCTGAAGTAAAACGTTCCCACTAGAACACTGGAGGTCGCTGAAGTTCGGTACAAGTAAGACTTCTTGAAGACAACGGTAGTTTTTTTGTTGTTGTTTTTTTTAACTGTGACGCTGTCGTTCCGGCCTATAGACATGCACTCCTGAAACGAGCTTGACTATGCGCGTTAGCCACATACATACTACTTCCTCTGGCGTGCAATGCATGCGAACTTCGAGGGCGTGAGTCGGCAATGAGCTCTACCGCTTTCGCCGCCTCAGCACTTACGACGAGCGATCGTAGACGCAATGCGTTTTTCTCCTTGACTACGCCGCCTACGACGAAGCATGCGCGAGGTAACTTCTCTATCCTCACGGGCGCGCTAATATCGTTATTGTACGTGGGATCATTCGTCTGAATCGTTAGGCACTGCCGGCATTAAGGACGCGGTAATCGCTTTCAGGAGTAAGTCTTGTCATGTCCCTTTATTTCATTGTTTTCCCCTGCTGGAGTCTAAAGCCATGCTTTCCTTAGAGTAGCGTTTCCTTGCTGTGCAAGGCGACAATATTTCATAGCTGGTGAGGCAACGGAGCAGAAGCACTCTAGGGCTGTGTGCGGTAAACAACATTTGTTCAACTTCTCAGAAGATCGTACGTCTAAAATTTGACAAGTATGATGCGGCAGCGGTGATAAATTTTGTTGCAAAGTTTCAACTAAGAAGAGAGAGAAAGCGAGAAAAAAAAAGGGATATAAGGGTGGGGCAGGAGAGGGAGAGACAGAAGTTGGACAAAAATTTCGCTCTCCGCTTCCACCGTTCTTCATCCCACCGGCATTTTGACAGCGAGTGGTCGTAGTAATCGAGTGATATCTATTCATATTTAAATGTGAACATATTCGACAGAGATCTACCTGGCTGGGTGAAAATTCATATGAAAAAATAATAAGCTCTCCAGCCACTTATAGTCCACAGTGCTAAAGTTAAAATTTAAACAACTATAACTGACCCGACGTTTCGAGACCGATTCGGTCCCTTCCTCAGGGGTGACTGTTCGGCCGGCTCCGAAGCTAGGGACCGAATCGGTCCCGAAACGTAGGGTCAGTTATAGATGTTTAAATTTTAACTTTGAACTATAAGTGGCTGGAGAGTTTATTATTTTTTCCTATTCATATTGCACACTCCTCAAGCTCTTTCACGTCTCGCCCCAGGCACAACACTATGAAAGAACTGTCTGTCTATCCAAAACATTGGACACATTCCGTCGCTTAGGCCTAATGTTTTCGACCAACCAAGTAAGCCACGAATCGTGTCACTATAGCGAGGAAGAATGTCCGGTGCCTTGGGTCCGAATCTATAGAACACTAGTTACCCCGCGCACCCCTACTTGTTACGTCTATGGAAACCCACTGTGACCCCTTTGCCCTATGTATACGTCCTTACGTTTCGTATCCCGACAACAAAAAACGAACTCTTCGGTCCGAAAGCCTTCCCGCAGGCTCACCTGGTCGGTGCTCGCTGCAGCGTTCATGTTTACTCGGTGTTTGCTAGTCTAATGGGACGCCATTGTTGCAAAGATCCAAGGCTGCCTTGCCTCTCTGTCGTCTTTTTACGCTTTCATTTTCTTTTTCTTTTTTCTCTCCTTCGAGCTCACGGATGAGGCCGCGGCGAACGAAGCCGCTCTGCCAGCGGGACGTCGGTACAGTTCGATCTGCGCGCAAAGTACGCCGTATAGCAGCGATTCAACCTCCTCCTCCTCACTTTCGCCATCGCTTGTTTGCTTTTGCCAACCACACTTTTCCGGGGCCTCTAGGAAGTCGAGTCGGTGCCCGGGACTTACCAATAGGAGCCCTGCTTAGAAGCACTGCTTGATATGTACAACTACAAAGCATTGCCTTAGTTGTTTTTTTACCTTATATGTATCGCGCTTATACTACAGGCTTCGCTCTTTCAGTTTCCTCTATTCTTTTTCTTGCAGTTTACACTTTAAAACGTCAAGTATAAAAACAGACAAGGGAGAGAGTTTACAAAAACTGCTTATCGCGTAAGCAGTTTTAGTAAGTACAGGTTCGTAAGTACTGGTTTGTAAGTACTGGTTCGTAAGTACTGGTTCATAGAGAGGGAGAGAGACAGAAAGGTTAAGTGAAAGGTGGGGAGGCTAACCAGAAGTTTTTCGGTTTGCTACCCTGCACTGGGGAAGGGGTAAGGGGGATATAAAGGTAAGGAAGGAAAAAGGAGTAAAAAAAACGCACACACACTCAAGCACGGGAGCATCATAGTCGTTTAGCGAGGTCGGTTGAGCGGAGAAACTTCAGCAGCGCCTTCGTCGCTTTCTGGTTGGAAGCTAGAACGTTCCGGCACTCCTAAATTGATTGTTCAGAAAGCGGCTGGTCATCGAGGCGTGCTAGCGTTGCTGAGAGCTGTTGTCTTTTGGAGCTGCAGTGAGGGCAATGACACAGGACGTGCGCAATGGTTTCCTCGCTGTCACAGTGAGCACATGCAGCACTGTCTGCCATTCCGATTCGGTAAGCAAAGCTGTTCGTGAAAGACACTCCAAGCCACAGGCGGCAGAGGACTGTTGTTTCGGATCGGGATAGCCCGGACGGAATTTGAAGTTGAAGTGATGGATCCAGACGGTGAAGGCGGGTATGCAGAAAACCGGACGTATTCCACATTGAATGCCTTAGATCACGCGCGAGAGAGAGAATCTTTGATGCTGCATCGGTTCGTGATAATGGAATGTCTTCCTGCACGCCACCTTCATGAGCATTATTTGCAGAATTATCGGCATGTTCGTTGCCGTCGATGCCACAGTGGCCTGGAAGCCACTGAAAAGTTATGTCATGCCCTTTGTCTCTTAATTGCTGATAGGTTTGTCTTATTTCCAATACTCGTTGGTCTTGTGCACCACGACGTAAAGCTGACGACAGACACTGCAGGGCTGACTTCGAGTCTGTAAATATGCCCCATTTCAGTGGCGACTCTAGTTGAATCCTTCGAAGTGCACTGCGAAGTGCCGCAAGCTCCACAGCAGTTGACGTAGTCCTATGAGAGGCTCTAAAATTATAGGTTTCGGCTTTCGCAGGGAAGATAACAGCTCCTGCAGATCCCCTAGCATTTGTAGAGCCATCCGTGTAAAGCTTAACGTGGTTTGCGTATTCTTCGTGTAGCATCAGCAGAGACAGTTGCTTTAAAGCTGGCGACGAGAGCTCCGCCTTCTTCCGAATCCCCGGCACTGCCAAACGAAGTTTAGGCTGTTCCAGGCACCAAGGGGGTGTCATGACTCTTTCAGGAGGTGTGTAGCCTGTTGTAAGGCACTCTCGGAAAGTCGAAATCCTCTTGCAAAAAGGGGCACCGAGCCGGTCTACTGGAAGTGAGGCTAGGTGGTGGGCAGGGGCGCGAGCAAGATGTCTGATGTGTGCCCTGAGCACCTCCAAGGTTATGTGAATGCTAGCAGGGTGATCCTTTGCGATGGCAATGGTCTCCACTGTTGATGCGCACCGTGGCAGTCCGAGACAAACTCTGAGTGCCTGACCCTGAACATTTTCGATTGTACGTGTGTTGCTTTTAAGAAGCGCCTGAGAGCCATCTCACGTCTTTTCAAGTTCCTCGGAGGGAAAACGTAGGGTACATCGGTGCACGCTATGTTGCATTTATATCGGACTCTATTTCTCGGGTATATGCGGTACAGTCTACCGGTGCTGACGTACTGGTTCATAAGAGTACTGGTCTGACCACGTAAAAGTACTGGTCTTATAAAGCAGTAAGTATTGTTACACAAGACAATACTTCATTCATTCATTCATTCATTCATTCATTCATTCATTCAT
This sequence comes from Rhipicephalus sanguineus, assembly GCF_013339695.2. NCBI lineage: Eukaryota > Metazoa > Arthropoda > Arachnida > Ixodida > Ixodidae > Rhipicephalus > Rhipicephalus sanguineus. The sequence continues at coordinate 55,661,695 of NC_051177.1, forward strand.
TCATTCATTCATACGGATAAAAAGCTTTGTGAATTCTGCCCCGTCTCGCCAGTTTATTCTTGAACGAGCAGCGAGAGCCAAAAAGGTGAAAGTATAAGTTGTTCGTGCGGGTCTTTTGCCCTTAAGATTTGTATCAATGCGTTCGTCAGCCTTTAGTGCGATATCTTGTGGGATCCTAGTTCTGAAATGGCTCGTTTTGATAATTATGTATAACTGACCAAAGCGAGCTAGCGCAGTCGCGAGCGATGGGCAATCTGTTGTTGCCTCTCCATTGCGAAAGATAAAAGATCAGGTTCAACTTCAAGTTCACTGAAGAACCCCTAAACCACTCCGAGTTCAAAGACGAGAGGGTGGTTTCTTCCTCGCCTTCGCTACCCTTCCTACAGGCGCCATCACGTCCTCGCCACTTATTTCTTCACAAAACACGTGGACAATGTCAGCACTAAGCGTTGAGCCAGCCGGGATTTCACAATTTTCGGCTACATGGTGTTATCTACGCTTGCGCAATCGAAAACGCACTAAAGGACGTGAACTAAGTTGACCGCGCACGATAGTCATGTGAGACGAGTCAGAACGGGGTGTGCGAATACATGATAAAGCATGACGAGAGGAGCATCACAACTGATATCCCTCGTATATGGAACAATCGAGAGCGTATACCCTAATTACGTCACGTGAGTCAGCCTGCTGACGTCACGAAGTGTCCACATGAGGATAGAATAACGCGCTCGTTCCTTGCAGTTTTAGATGTTGTCTTGGGGCCCTTTAACATTTAGTGTGACCCGTGGAATTTCGTTGAGAATGAAGAGCCTTGGCTCGCAGCGAAAGATTTCACCCGTCGCTCTGCGCAAACAGCCTATGAGATGCAAACACTGCCGGGCGGCGTCGGGAGCCCTGCAGCGGTATGGATCTCAGACCACCCCAGGCCTTGGAGCAACCCCGAAATAAACGGGGCCAGCTAACTCCGGAAGACACTCCGAAGAAAAAAATTCCTAGAGCCGTCTTTTCTCTGCTTCGAAACTGCTTCAGTGTTTCAGGCAACCCTGTAATGGCTTTGGGACAACCCTAAAAAGAAAAAAAAAATCCTGGAGTAAAGTGCCTACAGGGTCGTTCATTTGTTTTTTGTTTTTTTATATATTCTCAGATACTTCTACGCACGCGTGAGCAGCAAACCCTAGCGTTGTCTCGACTACGTGTAAGCAACTATGCGAGACTTCTTTAGCTTTTGCTGCGAAGCATTCTGCGAGACCTAAATTGCAGTTTCAAAAGTAGTGTATGGGTCAGCCTAAAAACCATTTTCCGGGCTAAAATTGCGGTAAAGACCTACTAGTCATGTAAAGCAGGACTTACAAATCATTAAGTAAAGCAGTAGTCGAGACAAAATATATACGCAGTAGCACATTAACTAATGTTAAAAAATGTCTATGGTCCTTGAGAAGCCGACCGTATTAACGAGTATATTACCAGCGCCGGATAATATTAGGTTTACAACTAATTCCGTGAATAAAATAGTGTCGCTATAGTGTAAATTTCATATATTGATACCCCTAAAGTGATCAAAATTGATGCGTTATACTCATCCTCCAATGTTTGCCCCTAACTTCAGGGAAATACTGTTGCAAGACTCTTCTAAACGTAGACTGTAAATCCATTAATCAATTTCGTCCTCTTTGCAGGCTTTCACTGATACAGTTTACAAAACGGCCGTATTCGACGCAGAGCTGCTAATTTGTAAACTTCTCGATTCAGTTCTTTTCTCAAGTTACCTATTATGGCATTATTTCAGAAACCTTCCAGGCCTTGAACAAAAGTTCTGCATCCTAGAGTCTCTGTAATTTAAACTTTTCTGTCAAATGAAGCAAATTTCATTCGTATCGACCCTAGTGATTGTCTCGTAAAAGCATTCCATCGTTCTACGCGTACTCGAAGAGGCGACAACGGAGTTGGCCCCGAGCAACACCGAGCTAATGCTTCGTCTTAACGAACAGACCTTTTTTTTTTTTTTAGGCACAGGTGCGCGATCAGCGCATCGTGCTGCGAAAAAGAAAACAGAAAAAAAGAATGTGCCGGTGTACAAATGGCCGTGAAGCGAAATGATCATCCACTTCCTGTCGTTCGCATGACGCATCTTCATTCGCCAGACTTGCGTGCGGCAGTGCTTTGCCGATAAGAGGTTTAGGGACTCGATTTCGTGCTTCGGCGAACGCCGCCTCCATGTTGATTGGCCTGGATGCGCTAGCGTCCTTTAACGTCGGCAACAATAATAGGACGCAGCTGCAAAAGATGCAACGTTTGGGATTCCTGAGGCACGGGAAGAAGCCAATGAGGAAAATTAAGGGAAATAAATCTAAGGAAACAACGATCTGGCGGCGTAGCCGTTGTATTGAAGCCCGTAACTGCGAAGCAGGTAACCGTTTGCGTTAAACGGAAATACCGCCACTTTCTCTGACGAAATAGTGAAGAATAGTGACACAGTAAAAGAGAAGTTAAGTATAAAAACGCTGTCTTGGCGTAATAACTGCCTGTATTGTGTCATTTCTTTACTGTCCATCTTCTTTCCTCTTTCTCTCCTCCTATCTTCCCTTCCTCCCGAAATAGTAGGCAGGTGTTGTACCCCTCCAGGTGGCAACTGTCATCCTGCTCTCTCCCCCTTTCCTCTCGGTCCTCGTGTGTTTGTGCATCTATATTAAATAATAATATTAATTCGTGTCACGCTATGTGCTATATTTTGTGGCACCATATAACCCCTTTATAATATCTGCGTATGTCGCTTAACAGATTATCAAATAAAATTAATGTCCTCGAGGAACCTGAATAAATTTTTAAAGTTTGACGTTGCTGAGAAGAAGAAGACATCCCAACTATTACGTTCTCGCAAGCACATACCACGATTATAATATTTGTCTTTTTTTTCTTTTCTTTTTCTTCCCTACTCCTCCTATAGGGCCTTCCTGTCCTCATTCTTTTCCCCTATACGTAGTATGTAGGCGCGTTTATATACGCCTGCAGAAATCTCTGTTCGTCATTAAAGAGCTCTCTCTCTCTCTCTCTCTCTCTCTCTCTCTCTCTGTTTGTATATGTGCGTGGTGTATGTTATATACAGATACAAACTGAAAAATATGCGTGGGAGGGTTGGCTCGCTCCGCCTGTGATGAGGAACCATTCTCTATGTTACATTTTAGATCTGTCTGTTAACTAGGGGAAAATGGGGGCGTCTGCATTTACCTAGCAGCATCGGTGTTTCCGTCGGTGACGCTAATGTTAGCCTAGATCACAAAGCATGCCTTTACAAAAGCGTAGAGCCACTCGCACAGAGGAACAAGAGCTTCAAAGCGTGAGATGGAAGAAAAAAACGGTCCTGTCTGCGTCTAAGCGATGACTTGTTAGGATGAAAAGAGGATGGAAAACTCTGGATGATGAAGAAATTCACCTTGACATAAAGAAAGAGAGCGAAATGTTTATTTCGAAACGACAGGGGCCGATTCCCAAGCGACGAAGATTGTCCAACCGATGCCTGATTTTCTTTTTATTTTCAATTTGGAGTTTTATTTTTTCTGTTTTCAGGACGGGAGTTCAATCTCCCTCAGCTCGAGGGTGAATTGATCGCGATCGAGATTGAAAAAACGGCGTCAAATAGGACAGGGTACGAAAGGGCGGGCTGTGCCAATATATTCGCGTGAATTGGTACACGGCCCCCGATTAGGAGAGCCTCGCGCCTCCGTTCCCCGTGATCGAAAAAGCAAAACGCACTCCTGCCACAAACGCTCATCACGACGCGGCCTGGCTAATATTTTCTTGCCCTGTTTCGACGTCTTAAGCGTCGCCTCCAGTTGCATACAAGGACACACGTTCGTTTGTACGAGGCATAAACATCTTTTTTGTCTTTTACCTGCTTATCGTGACGTCATCGGTTCTTAAACAGGTTATAGAGTCAAACCTGTTGTCTTTTTTCGTGACACTGCCTCGTTTGTACAGGTAGAGAGAAGAAGAGCAGTCGGCGCTCTTTCGTAACGAAATTCCCAAAGTTTTCTGCAGTATTCGGAAGAATGGTTTAAGTAGTTTTAGTCCGCGATTGAAAAATATTGTATTTCTCTTGTGCTCGTGTATACGTGAACATATAGATGTACGTAATTCAGGCCCGTAGCCGGGAATCATTCTCAAGGTGAGGGGGGGGGGGAGAGGAGGCCTAGCCTCTCCCCCCACCCTCCGCTCTAATTGCCTTATATCGTATTGAAACTCAAGCCTCGCCCCACCCTGATGAAGGTCCTTTCGATATGTACAACAAAATATCGAAAAAAAGAAGTGAACATATTTTAAACGGAGTGCTTTAACACGCTCTACAGAGGGTCGAATCGTCCAAAGTTCAATTTTGGCCCCGCTAGAACAAATAAATTGCATTAAGATAAAAAATAAAATGTTAATTATAATAAGCACGAAGCAATGCGAAAATGTATCAAGTGTTAACTTTAATTACAGTGCAATGTGTATCTTTTGCGCAATGTATACACACCGTCATATACATTGTACATCCAGTGAACATTGTGCCTTCGTGTAACACGGGTGTCGCATCCGAACAGCACGAATGACTCTTTAACCATTCGGTGTCCTATTTAACTATTACGTGTTCACCGTCAAGTGCCCACTTTTATTGCGATAGCAATTATGTGGACAGTCTCGGCTGACTTTTGCCGTCGGTGGCCGCCGTCATTCACCGTATATATATATATATATATATATATATATATATATATATATATATATATATATATATATATATATATATATATATATATATATATATATATATATATATATAAAAGCCACAAAGAAAAGTAATTCAGAAAAACTTTCCGACGCGCGGACTCGAACGTGCGACCTCTCGCTTGCCAGCGCGCGGCGTTAGACGTAAGGTCACGAACAGCAACGTCTTACAGCCTGCTAACGGCGAGCTATTTATATACACCACCTACTTCAGCATGCTTTCTTAGTGAACACATAGATAGCGCGACGTGCGAGCGTGGCGCGCTTTAAACATCGTCGCCCCGCTCCTGCGAACGCCGTTGCTGTTCGCCCTACAGGGCGTGGTCGCCTTCGTTCGCTTATCTCTAGGAAAGAAGGGGTGGCCTCTAGGGTGGAGCGGGGGGCACGAAGGTTACTGCGCTCGCTGCAGCGGCCGCGTTTGCGAAAGGAGTGCTCTGTTCAAACAGAAATAAGTAACAACTGTGACAATTAGTTCGCGTTCGTCTTGTGTGTACCTGTTCGTTCGTTTCGTGCGTCCTGCTTTATGTTTGAGCAGTGCGCTTCAAGTGTCGAGCTGTGACGCATGATAGTTCGCGCTCGTCCTGTGTGCGTTCTTTTCGTGCGTCCTTTGGGCTCGAGCGACGCGCTGACAATTTCGAGCTGCTTTCCGTTCTTCGCGTTACATTCCAATTTATTGCTATCGCATTCATTGCTTCGCCGTTGCGGCGAAACTGTGACTTTTTTTTCTTAATATTATTTCACGTGTTTCAGACTTCGCTAACACTTAGGACAACGTGTGGCAGTAGTGCTTCGCGGATTCTATTCCTGCGTAAGTACTCAGGCTCGAAAATTCTGCTACCCCCAACACTTTACACCAATGCCCCCCCCCCCCCCCCCCCCCCCCCGTCTGGAATAAACGCCGCCCGCAAAAGTTGTCGGTGTTACCATGAGATTTGAACCGACGTCACACGCACACCTCGACCTTGCCCTCGGCCGCAGCAGTGCGTTAAAAGAACAAAAGACTCGTGTTTTCCGAAGGCGTGGTGTCCCACAGCACTTTGAGCCAACTAATTATGCAAATGTGCGTACAACAATGCCTCACTGCTCCTACGGTCTAATATACCTGGCCGTCCTTTTGAATCGGTTTTATCTTCCAATTTTGTTTACTCGAAGCCACACCGTCTAGCTGTACCATCAGCACACGCCCTGACTGCTGTCGCAAACTGAAAATCTCCGCGGTGCGCCCCTCCGCACTCGAAGATGCTCCTCCCTAGCTCTCCTCACTACGAACTTGCTTGTGCCGAAAGACGCCCCTATTTAACTGTCAGCGGCTCAATATTTACCAAAACCTTTCTTTTCTGGCCCCCAAGTCCCGCAACGCAGTGCGCTTCTTGACATCTCATTTAATGCATCGCCGGAGGCAATCTCTATTCTCAGTAGGGCGCAGCTTTCGCTCTGTACGCGAAACGTATCGCCTGTGTATGTTTTTTTTTTTTTCGCGTTGCTCCTTCGCACCACAACAGGACAGAGTCGGGGACTCGAGCGTCTCTCGCAGAACGTTCGTGCCAGCTTGTATCCGGGCCCCCATTACGAGGCCAGAGAGTATTTCCTTGTTCCATCGCAATAGCGAGCCAAGAAAAAGAAACCAGGTGGCCGCTTAGAACGGGCACAAAAGATTTCTATCCAAGCGCTCCGTTTCGTCGATGTTATTGAACCGCACGCGGCCAGTGAAAGAACCGTCCCTCCTATATATACCTCGAGAAGAAACATGGAGTTCGTTGCCAGAGGCAAATGGGGCTCATTCATTCCACGTATCAAAGTCCTAGCATATACCGAACAATGTACACACAGCTGTGCTTAGAAGTAATCACAATTACGACCTTCTTCGGCATGCGGCAAATGATGTATGGCATTGAACTGCTGCTTCTTAGTATCGGCAACGAAGTAAGAGTTCTCTCTTTGTGTGTTTCGAAAAGCGACGTGTATTACAAATGAGCGTATTTATAGGCACTGGCGCCGCGTCCGTCGCATTGCACTGTGTCCGGGACATTGTAATCACAATCGTGCGAATCAAAGGGTTGCAGATATAATTAAGAAATGGAAATGGTGCTTAATACATCAGTAATCGTTGTGCTAGAAGACACTGTCTTTTTGGCAACCTTGACGAAGACGGCAACTTTGAGCGGCGCTCGACACATACCGTAGGTACCTCAACATTCCAATAACGCACTTGTGCTTCGCTGCGACCTTTCGCTTGAGCCTCGACAACACGAAAATATTTCCGTGGCCCCCAAGAGCTCAGCTTAACTGCACAAGACGAGGTCACTCTAACAATAACTACCACAGTAAATCTTCTCAATACTTAGTGACCTCCTTCGTGTATTTGGTCTTCAACTTCCTTATGTACATTTCCTGTAAACACTTTCGCATTATCTGGTCAGTTGAAAACAAAAAACACTCGTTTCTCTATTACTCCAGCTGCTTCCTTTTAAGTTGAGTGTATCTGTCATATATTCGTAAATATGCGCACTCCGAGACGTGGTAATTGCGCTAGCGAAATCACTGTACAATCAAACATTGCCTCTTTTTGCTACTAATAGTCCTTCCCTCGTTCGCCACAGCTGGGCACATGCTTAAAATTGACAATTTATCAAGACATTCTTGCTTAGTAAATCATATACCAAGTATTGTTACGTCATGTAATAATTTAAAGCTTACAAGGCTCATAGTCACATTGGAAAACGTGTTTTTCCAATGTTGTCAACACGCCAGAGCAGTTGGTTTGCCTATAGCTGACTTAGCATAATGAGATGAGCTCATGTAACGATGTCACACGAAAGATGCGAACCAGGCACAGAGTGAACTCTTGTGTACGCGGTCTTCGTCTTTCTTATGTCTCCATTAAGGCGCGCTCATTACGCCTCATTAAGCCGGCAGGTTGCCCCACGTTTGACCAATGGGGTTGACCGAATTCTCGGTTGCCAAACGTCCTCCCACACTGCACGAAGAGGAAGAGAACACATCAATGTCAATCATAGCAACGTGAAATTCGGAGAGAAATACTTAAGCAACAATTCACCAACGAAATTGCCATAATCTCCAGAATACATTTTTTTCCTTACTTAAGGTTGTCTCCGTATGACCACTTGCGCGGTGTACAAACTAACGACAAGTTGTGAACTTATACACTGCGCTAAAGTGCTTGTTTGGGCTGGATGGTACATGCACATACAAAACGAGAACCAGCGCGAACAACAGGTCAAAAGGACAGAGACGGACTAAGCGCTTAGTCCATCCCGTCCTGCTGTCCTGTGGCTCGCGCTGTTTCTCATTTTCCAACGACAAGTTGCTGGACAGAAAGTTTAATCGTTATCGGCCTTTCGTGATTTTAATCCATGTTCCTTGAGCAACGCATGCCACAAATCTGCGCTTGGGTTCGTACCATAGGACGAAGTCATTTAGCAGAGTGTGTCCTTGTAGATTGCTGGTTGAGAACGTCGTCTTTCGGTGGATGTGAATTGAACTGGTGGTGAGAAGTCGGTACGACAAGCGTGTTTGGGGAACATAACTGAAACGGGGAGCTCACGGCGACTGCTGCGATGTTTTCTAAGCGCTTTTCTGTGGCGTGTCAATTTAGTCACTGCTTCTCTTCCTCGAGCTTTCGGTGCTCGTTTGCCGGCTTCCAAGGTCCAGGAGTGTGTGGCAACACTTTTTATTGAGATATGACTGGAGCCGTCGACAGCAGTTTTCACGTGCGACTGCAGGCAAGGTTCGCCAGTGCGCATATTTCGTTCAAGGGCCAACAACGTGACTACGCGTTACACCACCACTGAGAACAGAGTTATGTCACGTATAGAAGTGACGAGAGTAGATGTTCTACAGGCGCTGAAACAGACAAAATGCAGCAGCGCTCGCAACAAACGTGTTCAAAGAAAGTAACAGTACAGTAGTAACTGTAGTGACAAAATTTACAAACCTGGTCACTTGTTATATTATCGAATGTCTCTGCTGGAACCAGTGAAAAACGTAGAAGACGTCTTTCTAGTCTCTAGGCCACTCACGGTTGTCGCTACAATATTTGAAGTTTGACATACCAAAACCGCGATGTGATTATGAGCCGGGCCGTAGTGTGGAACTCCTGAATAGTTTTGACTACGTGGGGTTCCTTATTGTGCTCCTATACGCAGCAATACCATAACGCCAAACCCTCGTTGCGAGGGAGCAAACTCGTCGCTCTATAGTTACAATACCAGTGACGTATCGCCCGGGACGGGCCGCTCGTGACGTACCATTCATGAGTCATGACGTAATGCAGCGAGAGCGTCTCCACGCAGTCATCACGTAATCATAGCCCCAAGAACAAAAACAAAAGGTTGCAAACTTGGCACACGTGACCACTTGGCAAAGAGCGAGCTTCCAACCCCCGCCCTTAAAAAAAAGTCCGCATAAGAGTAAAGAATAATAATAGGGAATAAATTTATTCGTGACAGGAAAGTATAATTTATTGGCAGCGCCATGGCATTGCGTCGCTGTTTCAGGCGTACGAGGCTAATTCCGTTGCAGCAAGCGGACGGAGACACGAGTTTTGCATTTTTATAAGGCACCGTCGGTGATGAATAACCTCTGGCCGATTGCTTTAGATGCCAAGATATCAGAGAAGATGCGAAAAGTGATAGATGAGCCCAGTCTTCGTTGATCGTATGAACTCAGTACTGCATGTGATCGAAAGATATTCTCCGAAGCTACCGCAACAATTAAGCTTCTTAAAAGCGTCCGAGTTAAGCTATACGAGGGAATCTATAAAATGACTCTTAGAGGACTCTGGCTGTACGTGTCCACCCAACTGAGCTCAGAACGAAACTGTGTCAATCTATATTTCATTCGTCGTCGTTAATATGGCCACTTGCTTCTTGGGCTGTTTTTGCCGATTCTTCTGCATATTGTGGCGATCATAACGTGAAGTTTGTCAAAGAATCCTAGTTGTCCTTGCAAAGATCTGTCTTATCTATCCAATTTTGTTATCAGCCGGTACTGTGGAAGACTTTTTTGCGCAGTCTCATTGAAGAAAAGGCGCCATGTTCGCATGTGGAGAGAGAGCTCTGCGTTCTGTTCGACGTCATGAATTGTTATTGAAACGGGCGCAGCGTTTTCAATGGCTTCTAGCTTCTAGTTCTAGTAGGCTTCTAGCTTCTAGCTTCTAGTTAAAGTATTATTAAGTTTCTTGGTTTTCATACATTGCTTACTATCATGTGCCGAGGTACCGCGTACAAATTCACAAAATCCTAATCACTGGGATCTGAGAAATTCGCTCATTAATCATGCTTAGCCTCTAAGCCAGCGTGTAACAACCGGCGAAATCAATTACGTTTACGTCCGAGCACCGAATCGGTCCCGGAAAACTTTCGCAGCACTCGTCTCACTGGACAACGGGGCGAATATTGAGCAGCTAGCTGCTAATGTGGAAGCATTAAGGCTGCCCACCTCTGTCCTTGGACAAAGTGAAGCCGGCCCCGCATATGTCATTACTGACCAGCGCCTAATTAGTCCGAACATGTGCCCGCAACAGACGGTGATCCTCCCAGTCTTGCGATGTCGGGAGCTTCACCTGAAATGGCGAGCCTTTCAACATCCATTCACGTTTGAGAGCGCAGGCAGAGGCCTCATTTTTTCCTGCCAATTAGTCGCGAACGTCCGGAAATTTGATTAGTTGCTCGTCTCAAAGATGAATGTCACGCAGTTGCGAGGAGACTTTGCACATTTAAACCTCAAAACTTCTCTCATACCTTGATCCGAAAGGAACCCCGTGACACTGATATCCCGACATGTGTATTTGTGGTAGGAATACCCGTCTTTGATTCCGTCTGTATTTGCGCTAATTCTCAGTACTCGATAGCAAATAGAACTTAGATTGTTTAGCAGAATAGCCACCTTTAGAACAGCGAAAAGTTTATCTTAGAACTTGTTTAAGAGGTACTGGTGGGTTAGTTGGTTGCCCATGATTGATTTGAATTCGATATAAATTTTATGTCTTTCATTTTTTTACACACGCGGCTTGCAAACACTGAGTGGACCCATAGCCTTAGGCTAGTTTGCCTAATGCTGCGTCAAACTAGCCAAAACAGCAGCGCAATGTGTTCGTCTTTGGCTCTTACACTTACGCTGCTGTTTTGATAAATCATACAACATACCGCAGAAGGTGGGCTTTCACAAAAGAGGAAAGATTTTGGACGTCAAAAAGAAGACGTAAAAGCTAAAAAACGCCAGGCCTGCGCGGAAAGCGCAGCACAGACACAGCGAAAGCTGGAAGAGCGGCATTTCTAGAGTCCGTTATAAACTCTCTTGTGGCTACTAATACAAGTACATTAGCAACGTACCCACTACGACACAAATCACAATTTTTGGGAAGTTTGGAAGCACCCACCACGACATTATTCGTTATTCTGCGGAGAAGCGAGGTACCATCTGTGAGGCATTATGTGCACTTTGTTATTGCGGTGGTTGATGACGAAGAAGAATTATGGCTGAGCCCTTTGTAATGGGTTGGAAGCTTTAAACGAACCACTAGTTATGTAATTCATATTGTGTGACGCCCGGTCATTATTTAACTGTCCCACCACGCTTTATAACATACGTTAACCGGAGAAACGGAGAGCGAGAGAGAGAAGGAAATAATTTAATTAGAGCCTGAGGAAATGGATCAAGGGACCCTGATGGGCTCCCTTGGCAACCAGTACAAGTGCACTTGCCAGGAACCCACTACGCTATAAATCATTATAATTTTTGTGAAGTAGGGAAGCAGCGAATGCAATTTTTCTTCATTCTGGCAACCCTCTACAACCAATACAAGTGCACTTGCGAGGAACCCACTACGCTATAAATCATTGTAATTTTACTGAGACCACGAGGAAATGGATCATGCGCTTATGGGCTCCCTTGGCAACCAATACAAGTGCACTTGCGAGGAACCCACTACGCTATAAATCATTGTAATTTTTTAGAAGTAGGGCAGCAGGCACTGTGCCATTTTTCGTCATTCTACGGAGAGTGTTGGTACCTGCTAAACGCATGTAAGGCATTATGCGCACTTTGTTGATGCTGTGCCTGATGACGATGAATAATTATGGCAGAGCCCTTTGTAATGGGTTGGAAGCATTCAACAAACTACTCGTTGCGCAATTCGCATTGTGTGACGCCTGGTTACAGAATTCGCGTTGTGCGACGCTTGGTGCTTATTTTACTCTTCTACCACGCTATATTGCATATGCTAATGTGGTTCCTTCCCGACATGAAGCCTGTATAGGATTTTTTTGCAAAGTAGTTGCAAGCACCGGCATGGCTCAGAGGTTGAATACTGGGCTCCCACGCAGAGGACCCAGGTTCGAACCTCGTTCCATCCTGGAATTTTTTTCTTATTTCGTTTTTTTTTTTCTTATTTCGAGCGATACTGGTTACGGACACCGGCGGCGGCGGACAACTACGGCGCCAAAAACGGCCGGTGAAATGATCTCATAACAGCTTTCGCTGTAAAATATGCAGTGACGCAGCCTTGGACTTTCCGGACCTCACTGTCAGCATTCACAATTTTCTTTGAAGATAGTGGCATTCTTGTACATTATTAACGCATTTAATGTTTGTTTTGTTTCTACATCGCAGTGTATATATATCTATATATGTGAGTGCTGACTGAGTTGTCTTGACTGTTATGTCTGTACGTGAAAATTAATTTACATCATTTATGTGCCACCTGCTGACTTCAGATGTTCATATTAGGGGACATTATTTTTTTGTATTTTCGAGGCGTCATATCAAAGTTTCATGGTGTTATTGAAATTGTATATTGTATGTGCTGTGTATTTGTTATGTTCTGGTGTTACGAGAAGAACGCTGTTTTGTATGTAATTTTTGCGCCCTTTTATGTTTCACGTTCGACCCCTCTAAGCGCTAAGGAGTAGCCAGTGCCTTATTTGTGCGCCATCTCCTTATACCATGTCAATAAAAAAATTGTACAGGCCTGTGCGTGTGTTTCCTGCAACGTACATCGCCAGTAAAGCTCCTTGTCCTGTGAATCATGTGTCTTACATACTCCTCATTAAAATTAGGGGCTTGCTCTTGTCTACGATCGCACGTGTTCCCCTCTTCGCAGCACGCTTCACGGAATTTCGCCCTCAGCTCGTTTGTAACCCTCCCTTCCACCTTTTATTATTATTATTTTTTTCAATCACGTTGCCTGCGAAGCGTGCAGCGCGGCATGGCACCGAAGCGTGCAAGGGAGCCGAACGTCAAAGCGCAATTTTGTAATGAACGTATAAACTCTGCAACTGACGAGGCATAATGTACGGGAAGTAGGAAGAGGAAATCATTAATCACTGCGCTACAGTTTTATGATATGTAAATCCACCGGCGGGTAAATCTACGTTAATTAAGCCTTGTAAAGCGATAAGGTAGGAGAGTGAAATTCTGCATCTCGTCGACGGCATCACAATAATGCAGCAAGCAGGGCATTAAACCCATCGCGTAGATTAAAAGAGAAACGGAAGAAGGCCTGAGGGCAAGGGGAAGAGGAGACTACCTGCGCGCCCCCTACGGGGTCATTATACGCTAGACAACGACACTTTACTGAGTGCGATGCCCCCCATATTTTAGCACCCGGTTAATCGCTTATTTTCTTATATACTTTTGTTTTTGACGTACAGAGTTATAAATGATTGCTCTTGTATCGCATTGCAACCTTTTAGAGCCGTTCCGCATAATGTATACGGTTTAATAGTTCGCACGTATGGTGCTTTTTTGCATATCTTACTGATAGCAGATCTAGCAATCAGATTTCGGATCCTTACAAAAATAGCACACGTTTCACGTTGCACTTCAATGTTAGCAGACTAGATGCAGTTAGAAAAGAAAAATAATAAAGTTCGGCAGATCCCACGCCTTGAGGGAATCGGTTTCGTGCGAAGCAGTCAGCGAGTAATTGTCTATGCTGCATTTCTTGGCTTTGAGCCAAGGGTTACGAGGTGAATCGACGTGTTTTTGTAAGTGTAGTAGCTATGTGCACATCGTTGGCTTACCAGGTACGTCGAAAACGCTGGCGTTTAAAGGGTAACTTGTGGTGCGACGTAACGTCAGCACTCACGTTAGAGCACATACGTCGGTATTATCGAAACGAAGTGCACTTTATGGTGTGACGATGTGGATATCATACGTAACATTCGTTAGCCTATTCCTCCGGGGTCGAGAAACGCTTGAATATAGCTTGCTGAATCATAGTAACACAAATGTATTGTTTACTAGACTGCTATAAAAGGAGTACATATGTAGTGTATCATAGCAGTACATATGTAGTGTTTATTGCTTTGTTATAAAATTAGATAGCCAGCGCCACAACTACAATTCACGTTGCACCGACATTACGCCTGCAGAGGGTGTTTTTATCAATCACTTTCTAGACCAGGCGTGGCTCTGTGGTAGAATACCTGAGTGCGACGCAGAATGCTTGAATTTGATTCTTGCTGGGACCCTAATTTTTATTCTTTCCAACTCTGCCGATGTCGGCTTTCCTTAATGTTCTCGCATTTGAATTACCAATGTCTGTTCTCGCCGTTCCTGGGTAGATTTAAACTGTCAATCACCTGTGGCGCATACCCGTACACCGCCGCCCTTGGTAAACGGGTATGTGCCACACGTTTCTGTAGGAAAGGGTTTAACGACGTACGCGACAGGATTCTCACGTTATTCATGTCATGATCAGACAGTCATATTCGTCAAATCATCTTACCCTCCCATGCAAATTTTGGTATATTAAAAGTTATGGAGGCGACCAGGAGAGCGGCCAGACGTAAATAGATAGATAGATAGATAGATAGATAGATAGATAGATAGATAGATAGATAGATAGATAGATAGATAGATAGATAGATAGATAGATAGATAGATAGATAGATAGATAGATAGATAGATAGATAGATAGATAGATAGATAGATAGATAGATAGATAGATAGATAGATAGATAGATAGATAGATAGATAGATAGATAGATAGATAGATAGATAGATAGATAGATAGATAGATAGATAGATAGATAGATAGATAGATAGATAGATAGATAGATAGATAGATAGATAGATAGTACGCAAAGATGTTTGATGAGCTAACTATCGTGTTTTTCCTATGGTCAGTAGTAAGCGAAAGGCATTCCAAAAGAGAAATACCTATATTTCAGTTTCTGTAGTCAACTTACGTCGAGATACTGCGAGAACATTGTGATCAGTAACATTATTTAACATAAGTCACTGACTTCTTAGCAGTGTGTTCATACTAACTGACAGGACCACGTAAGTGACACGTACAAGAACAAAGAACGCGTTTAATGTATTTCAACGTGCAATCTTCTAGAGTCGTAATGAGGGCTTGTGTCATCATGGAGCAGTAGCGATGTGCAATGCAGCATGAGCCGCTTGTATCTCCGTGTTGAAACGGTCTTCTTTGTCCTGGTAATGTTAGCGCATTTTCGTCCACACCATTCGTCATGTCAAATTTGTCCACAGGCAAATCATTACCCCGTCGCACGGCGCTACAATTCACAGAACCTTTCAATGATGTCACTGGATACCGCGCATTAATTTACTCGCTGAAGGCGCAGTTGCTGAACACACTAGCGCCTGTATTCGTATTTCTCTGTGACGCAACATCCAGCGATATTTTACCGGCGCAACATTTAATAACGTCGGCGTAAGCACGTTAGCTTCGCCGCGACCATTACTTAGCTTTCACTCGAAGTATCGCAGCAATATCACTCCGTACAATGGAAGAAAAGATTGCACGAGAGACGTCGCATAAATCGCGTAAAGGAAGAGAAAACTCGAGACCAAGAAAGGACGTTTGACTCGGGGAATCGTGATACACCCACTTACCACTTTGCAGACTCCCGCAGCTTTTGTTAGAAGGGTGCACTGGAGAGAGTTCCACACAGGAGCCAAATTTCAGCCGTGAATAAGTTACACCTCACAGTTTCTCGATCAACAGTTTGGGGTTCACTTTCCACACTGCTTACCGTGTCTTTACAAAAGCACGTGCGGGCACTGTCGATGCGCTGACACGTTAACCAAAAGACGCACCTTGGCTTCACGAAACAAAAAATAAAGAACTATGAGTATACGAAGGGCACCAAAATGTAACGAAAGAGCAAACAATATAACAAACGCGCGACGGTGCAGCACTCGAATGGGTAAGCGTGGCAGCGGCGTCCTCTTGCTACTGTCAAGGCGGCTCAAAGTCCATCTTAAAGTGGCGCGTCGACGGTTGCGCTCGACTTTGACGCTCCGCTCGAGGAGCCAACACTGTTGGGACGCCCCAGAGCGGCAGCCGGCGAGCCTCACTTCGGGCATCCTTCTCCTCCCTCCCGCTTTCCCTACTCTCTCTCTCTCTCTCCCCTTCTCTTCCCCACTCTCCCTTTCTTCCCTGACTTTCGTCCCTTTCCCCAGCGCTCCCTTTCCCGAAGACGCCGAAAACCTGCGCCGCTCGCCGCCGCCGCTTCTCACTTCTCCATCCAACCTCGGCCGCTCGTTTCAGAAAATGGTGCGGGGAAAACGGGAAAGAAAAGGAAAGATCAATAGAAAATGTGCGGAACATTTCCGGTTAATCCGCCCCTGACCGGCACCGCTAGTATACTCCACTTCGCTAGCCCTTTCTTCGTCACTTTCAGTGTGTTTGCGTTGTTTTTTAACATTTCCTTCCCCAGCATCCCCACATGCTTCTCTTTCACCCAACGCCCTGACCGGCTTTTGGACTTCCAGCTATTCGGCTCGGTTCGGCTGCGCCGCGCGCAAGTTTAATGTTCGCAGGTATTAAAGATAAGGAATGACCACAGCTTCTACACTATCGGGCGTTTATGTATACTTTATATGTACAGTACCTGCCACAGTTTTGATCGCAACTTCGCGCGAAAACTCTCCCCGCCTGCCGAACGAAGAAAACAAGCGCGTGGCTTTGGAGTTAGCGATAGGATAGTCACATACATGCGTGGAGTCGTAAATCAGAGCCCGCTCGTTACGTGTTGACGTTAAATACCCTTTCCATGCGCCGAATGTACGCTGGCGCGCTAATTTAGACATTTAAAGGCTCTAAAATTCGTATTCTCCATCACCGACCCGTCTCGCTCATTTAGCTGTCTGTTATGGGGAAGCTGAAATGCTCTTACGCGCTTACATTTTCCGCCGAACGGAAAAAACGAAGTCGTGAAGCAACTGAAAGATAGATTTCCGAGCGTGTTAAAAAAAACTCACAGGGTCGATGTATGATCCTCCCCGCCCCCCCCCCCCTGCCCCCATCCAAAAGCATTCTGCACCTAACGAGGTTTTGCACTGCCTCCGTGACCGGCCCACCTTTGACCAAGTGACAACGCCATGTGGGGATGACATCGTGTGACGGCAAAGCGACATCACAACTTTTCGAACTGTGACGTCATGATGACGTCATTGGTGACGTAATAACTTTATTTCTGGCATCGCTCGTGTTGCATCGCCGACGGTCATTTTTTGCGTTTGATGAGGCATCTAAGGCTTTCGCCTTAATAATAAACGGGAAGAAACAAACAAAGCCAATCAAAGCAACGTAATAAGTTTCCGTTCCCTGCGCAGACGGAATATCCTTGCACGTGGTTTAAAAACTCGCCGTTCAAGTAAATGTCTATGTAATATATTAATCAAAACCGACTTCGAATCAAGTACTTTCCTATAACCGCAGACTTGCGAGTGGATTTTTTAACACTTTGTGTCTGTATGAATGTACGCGTTACAACACTTCAAGGGACACTAAAGTGAATATATATATATATATATATATATATATATATATATATATATATATATATATATATATATATATATATATATATATATATATATATATATATATATATATATAAAGGTCGCATCGGCTCATCAAAATTTCCTGAAACTTGGTACGTTAAGCCTCCCTCTCGCTCCCTGAGAAGACAGGGTAGCTCGTTTGTACCGACTGAGAACTGTCCTAGCAGAGGCCGTCAAAACCTATGACATCACAGTGAGTTGTTGCGAGAACCTCAATGTGGCGTCGCCACATGCGTTTTCTTTTTAGCGCGCTTTCTTGCTTACCAAGCGCCGTCTCGCTACAAGAGAAAGAGAGAGAAGAGGAAAATGAAAGGCAGGGAGGTTAACCAGGCGCACGTCCTGTTTGCTACCCTGCACTGGGGATAAGGGAATGGGGAAGGAAGGAGAGAGAACGAAGGGTGACGCTTCACGAGAGATATGGTGAAAGGGCGATTTAGGAAAACGAGAAGAAATTGTTTGTCTCTTTAGTGTCCCTTAAACTTATGGCACGCGGAGAAGCGAGCCTCAGCTCAAGACTAATAATAATATCTGGGGTTTAACGTCCCAAAACCAGGATATGATTATGAGAGACGCGCAGCTCAAGACTAAAAATATTTATTAAATCGAAAGCCTTAGATGCCCCATCAAACGTAAAATTTGACCATGGGCGTCTCGCAGCGTCGGGGACAACACGATCGAGTGATGCAAAAGATTATCATTATATGACTTCGCAGCTCGCTCAAAGGTGGGCCGATCATGGAGGCAGTGCAAAACCCCGCTAGGTGTAGAAAGCTTTCGGCAGGATCAATACATTGACTGAGAAGAAAAAAAAAAGAAAGATGGTTTTTGCCTTCGAGTCGTCTTAGGTGAATGCATAAAGGACCCTGTGAGGCTTCTTTTCTTTTTCTTTTCAAATTCGTGAAGAATAACTTGTCTCCTCCATACGACGACGTCCTATGTTTACTCTCAATTCGTCAAAAAAAAAAAGAGAGAGAGAGACTGTACTTTTACTTGTATTATTTACAAATCAAGTGATGTTGAAAGCTCGCTTTTCAAAGCGACTTCCGGAATGCATCTCGCGTTGAAAATCAGCCATACTGAATCATATGAAACTCGGTTCCACCAATCTTTTGTTTCATTTGAAGGAACGGGAAAGATAAACGCATACTCGGCAGGGTCCGAGCGCAATGCTAAACAATCATAACGGGAAAAAAAAGTGAAAGGTGGTCAGCACCGCAAGACACGGTTTGCTCGTTTGACCAACTCAGCTCCTTTCTTTCTCCCCCTTTTACGTCGGAGGAAACGGGTACTGAAGTCTAAGGGCCGCGGAAATTCAGCTGCTTGCAGAAAGACACGCTCTGTCAGCATACACGATGAGGGTAAACACGCGAGCTTGCATCGTCGACTTGCGTGTCCTTTGCGTATTTAGTTGCATACCACGTGAGGGTGCTCCCATCTACGAACTATAGACAAACAGTGCAAGTGCGCGAATGCAGAATCTGAGAGTGAAGAAGTACGTGTAAGCAATGCGTTTGCGTACGTACGTCTGCGTTCGTTCTCTTTCGCCGCGCACACTTTAAGTCTGCGTGAAAACCAACGCACACTTTGCCAGCAACAGCCCGTCCCCACCCCCTTTTTTTTTATTTGTCTAAGATTAAACAGAATTGCAGGGTTTTACGTGCCAAAGCCCTGATCCTATTATGAGGCAAGCCGAAGTTCGGGACCTCCTTTCGTACAATTCACAGTGCAAGCCATCGTGTCATTCTCAAGATGCACCAATGTTTCCTCGGTGTTTCAGCTGACGTAAAAGATAAAAAAAAGAAAGGACCATGAGAAAAAATATGTTTCTTCCTTTTTCAAGCCATTCAAGAAAGAAAAATGTATCCTGAGCTGTCCTCTCGCAGTGGAAGGTGCCCGTTCCCACTGATCAGCGGTTCCCGTAGTCTCTATACAGCGTCCTTTCTTTTACGCTGCATGTCACCAGGCCAACACTTCAATCTCAGGCTCACTTTCACCATGGAAGAGAGAAAAAAAATCATGGCAGCTTCGCACTAGGGGTGGTGCCAAGCCTGAAGGGAGAGCGCAGCTGGATTTCCTTCCTTGTTTCTCTTTATTTTTCTTTCTTTCTTTTTTTCTTTCTATTTCTCTCTTTCTTGCATCTTTTTTTACATCTTTTTCTTTGTATTTTTTTATTTATTTCTTTCTCTTTCTCTCTTTGTTTGTTTCTCTTCATTTCTCTCTTTCTTTCTGTTTCTGCCTTGCTCTTTGTTTTTTCTATCTCTTTTTCGTGTCTGTTTATTTCTATACCTTTCTCTCTCATTCTATGTCTTGCTCTGTCTTTCTTTTTTTTTATGTCTTTCTTCCTTCATTTCGCTCTATTTTTTCTTTCTTTTTATCTACTTTTTTCTCTCTCTCTCTCTTTCACGTGTTCCACGTGCTCCACTTCGCTGAGTAGAGTTTTCGTTTAACGCTCGCACTTGCTGTACTCGGTAGTGGGGCCTGTCCAATTCCTGTGGCGCATACCAAACTGTGGAATTTCGTACGACGAAGCACAAGTCAATGATAGCTTAAACAACTTCGCTGTTAAAACGAAGCTTTTCCAGCCAACACTGGCACTCCAAATCACTTCGGTGCGGCAGCATACTGTTGAGTTATAGGCGCGGTAACTGCCGCGCCATCTAACGCAACAGCAAAGCAGGTCTTGAGAGGATTACGGTGTCTACTGCGAAAGGCTGCTGATGACGCAGTAAATGAGTTTAAAACAGGTCTTCCTTTCATTTTATTGCGATATTATTGCGAAAGCAATTATATGAACACTCTCGGCTGATTTTTGCCGCCGCCGTCGCCGTCATGCCCCGGATATGTGTATGTATGCATATATATAAAAAAGGCACAAAGAAAAATAAAGCAGAAGAAAAATATTCTGAAGTTCCCGAGCGCGGATTCGAACCAGCAATCCCTCGCTCCCCAGCGCGCTGCGTTAGACAACTCCACAACACGCCATGTATGCACTGGCGAGATAACGGCGAGCAATTTATATACACCATGTACCGCGAGTGGTAAGCAAATCTCGGAAAAGCGTGAGCGTGTTTTCTATCACACAACGCTCCTAATTTTCTTTCAATATGAAAACTGCCCGTGCGACGTGCACGACAAAGTGGCCCTTTTCTGTACCCACTCGTGATGTGGAAGGAAAAAAAGGGCGGGATCGGAGATCTCTGTTCGTTCCGCGTTCGTTCTGGCGGTGTTACGTCACAAAAGTGGGCGGTCCGCAGCGCTCTTCCGCCGAGAGGAAGAGGACAGCCAATCGTCAAGCGGTGAGCGGCGAGCTTTCCGGAAGTAGACGCGCATCGTTTGTCCTCGGCAAGGGAACCGTATATCTCAAAACGAAGTGTTTCTCGTCTTCTAATAAATACAGTTGTTATACGAAAAGATATTGTTTTTGTTTTCAAACTCAAAGAGTTTCTGAAACAGCAATAGGTTTGAGCGCTGATATTTATTGGTGTTAGTTTTTCTAACGTGCTCGCTATGTGAAGTCGCGCACGCGAAAAAAAAAAGAGAAAAGTAGCGGTTGGCGCAATTTTTCAAGATGTCGTCCCACCGGAATGTCTGGCTTGGCTCCCGGGTGTCGAATCGTCAAAAGTAGCTTCTACTGGCTTTTATAAAAAAAGCGCCCACAGATACCTACGCCGTCGTGCCCACTGGGGCCGTCGTTCACGAGGGAGGACCGGGACGACACGTGGCAGTAGCTGGTAGCGCTTTTGAACTAAGAAGTCCCTGCGCGTAAGACCACAGCCCAGTGGCAGGCCCGTTCATTTTGTTCGCACTGTTCGTTTCGATAACAGAAAGCGACGCCGCACTCGATCATGTCTTCAAACGCATCTCGCACCTCCAACCGCAAGAAAAGCACACGTCGCAAGCGCCATTTTCTCAAAATCAGCTGTTGCGGCAGCCGCAACCGCCGCATCATGCCGTGCGAAGCCGTTTGTTCGCTCGAGAGAACGCGTGCGAACAGTCTCGCGCTCCGTTCGTTTGTAGCAGACGACATGCTCGTTATGACGCGGTATGACGTCACAAAAAAATAACAAATCAAGCAAAAAGAAAAATGGCTACGCCCCTCAGGGACGTGGCTTCGGCCAATCGCGTACGCCGCCAGAATGGGTACAGAACGAACGGCGCAGAACAGAGATCTCCGATCACCCCACTCGTTAGGCCGCGATATGACGTCACCAAAAAAGAAAAGATCAAGCAAAAAGAAGAAATGGCGACACCCCCCGGCCTTGAGTGGCATCTCCCGCTTCAGCCAATCAGCGCGCTTGTTCTTCCCCAGGAGAACAAACAAGCGGAACGAACAGATCTCCGATCGCCCCTTTTTAAAGTCACAGTTTCGCCGCAACGGCGAAGCAATGAATGCGATAGCAATGTAACGCGAAGAGCGGAAAGCAGCTCGAAATTGCCAGCGCGTCGCTCGAGCCCAAAGGACGCACGAAAAGAACGCACACAGGACGAGCGCGATCTATCATGTGTCACAGCTCGACACTTGAAGCGCACTGCTCAAACATAAAGCAGGGCGCACGAAACGAACGAACAGGTACACACAGGACGAGCGCGAATTGTCACAGTTGTTACTTATTTCTGTTTGAACAGCGCGCTAAACGCGGCCGCTGCGAAGTGACCTTCGTACGCTCTGTAGCTTCAGCGCGGACATCGCGGGGAAAGCACAAGACATACATCCAATACAACCGCCCGCTCCACCCCCCCCCCCCCGGCCACCCCCTTCTTTCCTCGAGATAAGCGCACGAAGGCGGGCACGCCCTGTAGGGCGAAGACCAACGGCGTTCGCAGGAGCGGGGCGATGATCTTTAAAGCCCGCAACGCGCGCACATCGCGCCATCTATGTGGCGAAGAAGAAAGCATGCTGAAGGAAATAGCAGGCTGAAAGGCGGTACTGTTCGTGGCATAACCGTCTAAAGGCCCGAACACACGTACGCGTTGCAGCGCGTACGTGTGTTCGGGCCTTAACGCCGCTCGCTGGAAAGCGAGAGGTCACCCGTTCGATTCCGCGCGTCGGAAAGCTTTTCTGAATTATTTTTCTTTGTGGCTTATATATATATATATATATATATATATATATACGGTGAACGACGGCGGCCGGCGACGGCAAAAATCAGCCGAGACTGTCCATATAATTGCTATCGCAATAAAAACAAACACGAGGCACACCTTCCATCAGACGCCCCCATGTGGCAGGAGACGCAGGGGGTCACTCCACGCACCGCAGTTTAAAAGAAGAAGAAATATCTAAGAGCGTCTGATTCTCCATTGGCGACACTTGCAGCTCGTTGCTCAAGCAGCACATAGACGTAACAACTGTGACAGTTGTTAGTTCACACCTGCCCTGTGCATGCCTGTGCGTTCTTTTAGGGCGTCCTTCTTTGTGCTTCAGTGGCGCGCTAGAAGTATCGAGCTGCTTCTCGTTCTTCGTGTAGCATCCAAATTTCTTGCTATCGCATTCATTGCTTCGCCCATGCTGCGAAACTGTGACCTTTTTTTTTTTCTTTCTCACTATTGCAGGTAACAGTGCATGACACTATACAACTGCTGCTGTAGCGTATACCTTCAGCTTCCCTGGAATATTGTTAGCCGGAGAATTTTCTAGGACCATTCGCATAATGCTCGTCACCTCTTCCTCATGAAAGTACGCTCGTACGTACTTGTCAGAATGTTTTAAAGAGCATCAGCACAATTGGATCATATTTGCATCGAAACGTAGTAAAAGCATTACCGTCCTTGTGACTACCCTGTGTAAATATCGATAACATTTGTTGAATTTTTCGTCGAATTTATTCTCTCACAACTGTTTCGTTCGCCCACCTTCAATTTCTCTTATCAGTGCCCTCTTGTTATATCTCCCTGTACAGAGTAGCCAACCGAATAGTCAAAATTTCCTTCTTCACATCTAACCATTTTAGAGCGGTCTCGTACACAGACTCTAGCACTATTTTATTCCCTTGCAATCTACACCTGCTCCAAAATAGGCTAATGAATCATCTCCGTCCCAATAAACACATTTCCACGATCTTGCTCCGGGTGGAGGTGTACTCTCAGGGCGCATATGTACCAACTCACCCACAACTGGTTACTTTGCGATCTCCAGTTCTAGGTAACATAACAAGGCACGTGTAAATACGTGTATTTTCCGTACAACCTCCACTCTGCATATCTTTTTTTAGTTTTGTGACCCACCAGGAATATCCATAGTTCTCGTCAATAGGAAAGATAACACAAGCCGTGATATCATTATACCTATGTGGTTAGGTAGCGCACTTTGGACGGGGACAAAAGGAACAGGAAAAGCACCCCCGATGCATCCTCGGGGGTGCTTGGGTGCATATATATTGAAGTATTTTTCCCGAAATAAATTCAGTTGTGAGTGTAGCGAGTATCGTGTCCTTCCTGTTCCTTTTGTCCCCGTACAAAGTGCGCTACCAAACCATATAGGTATAATGATCAGTCACCAACTAGCCCAGCTCTCAACCTTATTGAACGTTATATCAGTCTGCCCTGCCTTATTGAACGCCCGGAACCCGACTACGCAGGCGCGCCGAGAATATAGGACAGGAGGAGAGCCCTTCTAATCCGGCAAGCCTTTACGTCCTTTTACTTTGAGGTTTCTCAGTATGGCGAGTTTGGCTAGTTATTTTGACTTCACGGTGAACAGAACTTGCAGCGCGCGACAGCACGGAATAAATGTTATAGTCTATAGCCTTCTAGGCAAGTATGCAGAACGGAATTTCACTCTCAACTGGCATATTCTTTTTCATTCACCACAAAAGCTTTGAAAACGTTACACGATTAACATGCGCACACAAAGCCTGTCTGTAGCTTTGCGTCTGTGTGCTGCTGCGCTTCAAGATCTGCTCGCCATGAGCGGGATATTCAAGCATCAGGACGCCGCTTCAGCTTCATGTCTCGGTCTTCATATGGAGACCATAGGAAGATAAAAGCGCCGTGAAAAGCCGAAGTAGCTCCACTTCACCGGAGAGCATGAGCCCATACTCTAAGAGGGAAAGGAAACCATATTTAATACGAAGAAGTCCCGAAAGTTTCGTTATCACGAAGCCATCAGAAGGTCCACGTGCACAGACGGTGCATGCTCAGTCGCGCGTCTCTCTCTGTCTCCCTGCTATCGCGTTTACGCAGTAGGAGCATGCGTCCGCCTGGCTGTTTGTTGTCGACTTGTCGCGAATTCGTGTCTTCATTCCTAGCGAGGCGGAACGATACACCTTGAAAAGGCCGTGGCTGCTGTAAAAATTCCAACGAAATTTAAAACCGAGTGTATGCGAGCCGGTTGGTACGTACGTATCCATAGTTAAAAACAGCGCGAAGTAGACACGGACAAGAATGCACACAGGACAGAGCTAGTCCTGTGTGCATTCTTGTCCCTGTCTACTTCGCGCTGTTTTTAACTGTGGATCAAACGAAATTGTTTAGAGCGTGTCTGGAATCCCCATTTTGCTTGCAACACTCGGAGGTATACATCAAACGGGCGCGGATTTTGGAGAGAGAAAAAACAGGCACAAATTCATAAATACTCTCATGCAGATTTTGTTTCTTTGTTCTTCTTGTTAGTATTTAAGTAAGCTACGCACTGATTTATCGCTCAATGTCTTTTAAAAGTGCTGTAGCGAATTAGCCGAGAAAACGGACTGTGTTATGTAGTGTTAGAACACGCCGGGGGGGTATTCTTACCGTGGAATCTTCGCAAAGTAATCGCCTTTTCGCGTTTACTTGACTTTTCAACGCTTTTACATAGCGGCGCGCGCACGCGGAAATTGCGTTACCCTACGCTTGCAAAAAGAGGCGTTCGCGCGCACACGCTGTTTGTTTGCGCCGGGCGAAGAGATGAAGTGGCGTAAAAAGTGCGCTTGAATACACTCCCTTGATAATTTATAGTGTAAACGGCTGTCTTCTGCAATGAGGTGGGTTCTTTTTCAAATAAAAAAAAAAGTATACGACACCGCTGTGTTAGGATAAATTGCGCGTATAGCAAAATGTTTAGATGTGCTCTGCGTTAGAAAATGAAGTAATCGCGAAGTGTTTCATGCTTGATCTGGCGGGTCTCTTATGAACGGCAGGCGCTGCGCTCTTAGAAATCATGAGCTTCCCCAGAAATTCCTCACATTCTGTTGCAGCCTGCACCAACTTGCGTTTTACTTTGTTTGCTTGGTTGTTCGTCATCGTATTCTGTACGCGATGTTTCGTAGTCGTCTTGTGGAGAGCCGACCATCATCAACACGTCTTCTCGCGTTCTATTACTTTAGCGTGCCGCACTTGTCTACCTAAGACCCTGCACAACATGCTGCACAAGACCGGATGCATTCAGTGCAGCGTGGTTGGTTGGTTGAAAAACTTTATTGTTCAGTGCAGCGTAGTTCCCACACAAAATTACCGCATACCATATGAATAACGATGCACACAGCTTCTTTTATCCTGATACTGTTGTATGTCTTTGTAAAGACATCGGCTTAAGTATTACCCAGAAAAAAATCCACGCAGAACCTCCTTAGGGAGTTGTGTAAGGGATTCGTAAGTACAGAGTTTTACCGTATGAAGATCTATGGTTGAGGTCATCCAGGAGCCTTGTTTTGTGGCGGCATAGTTTCAAACGTTTGTCAGCGTCTCGAACGGTTCAGCAAAGGCCCATTCCCGTGATCATGGAAACTCAAGTAAGGCACAAAATTTTCGCGAAGTACGCATTTTCCTGATGTGCCCAATGCTCGCCTGGCGCACGCTGCTTGCGGGCGCAGCGAGTGACGTCACTCTATCTCTTACCCTCAACTGAGACGAAGGGTACAGTATACTTGTATAGTCTACTGTTGTGCATGTACCTACACCTCAAACCCCGCATTCCTTGCTCTATTTAGAGCGAAGCTATTGCCACTGTACGTTATAATTCGACCGTTAATTAATCCCAATTAAGTTATTCACGTGTAAGTATACTCCTTCCTTGGCCAACTCTAAGGGTACTACATACCCAGCAAACGTCACATTCCTGTGTTCAGTTACGGCGGACCTATAGGCACATTTCAGTGCTTTCAGAGTGCAAGTGGCCCTTTTAATTAGGTTTTAATTAACTATCCACAGGGCTAACTAAACTTTTCCTTCACTCAACTAGAGAGAGAGAGAGAGGTAATAAAACTCCTCACTATTCTATCTATCCTATACACCCATTAACTAGAACCAGTATTACCGTTTTATAAGTTTTCTTTTTATTTTCCCGACTTTCGTTTCAGCTTTTTTGGGGTTATCTTCGAGAGGCCACCGTCTCCGCTACATTTCTATGTGTCGCTAGCAGCTAGCGCCGTAAAACGACGATGCAGTCGCAGAAGAGGCACAGAGCAAGCACACGTAGCGCTTGCTTTTTCGCGCTATCCCCAAGTTTGGGATGTTTAACCAACTTATATACTGACAAATTCACCGTGTCGGCCTTACATGTTGTCCTGGAGAGGACCTTTATTCCACCGTCACGAAACAGTTCAGCGATGCCTCCATAAGATTAGCGCAGCTTGAACTAAGCAGCGCAAAGCTGGGTCACAGCAGAGCTGGTAGGCGCCTGCACCCTAAGGCAAAAGGGTGTGTGGTTCATCCCTTTGGGGACCAATGGGGCTACCACAACCATTAATCCCTTTAAGGACTAACGGCACCGGGTCTAACTATTAGTCCCCAAACAGGTAACTGTTAATCCCCACAGATCACCTCAATGGACTCACATTTAGTCCTCACATTTACACCTTACCGGGCAACCGTTAGTCCCCTCAGTTGCACCTCGCCGGAACGAACGGTTGGTCCACTCGAATGCTCCGTTCGGATGAACTTTTTATCCCCAGTTCGAGTGACCCTTTACTCCCCAGGGACGATTCCTGCAGTTACTCTTGGCAAGGCTTAATACTTTTTGACGTGTTTTTTTTTTTCCGCGGTGAGCAACAATTGGTGCGGAAAAGAACACGCGAAAAAATATTTAGTCATGCGTGTATCACTGCTTTCGCAGTCAATACGACAACGAAAGACAAAAGTGAGACATTGAAACGTTTTATTTTTTCTATACATGTGAAGTTTCTGCTTTTTTTATTTAATTCACTGTAAAATGTCCACTACAGGTCTAGCCACGTTGTCATATCCCGCACAGTCCTTTTTGTTAAGCTGCTCCAACGGAATAGATAGATGGCTGGTATTGCACGCGCCAGCGCACACATCATTCTGCTCGTTGTAGACAACGGCTGCATCCTGCAAAGCACAAGAAGATTGCAAACAGTTAGTCACACGTGACAGAGAGGACGAAGACGCACGCACATGGCAAATACGTACACGGTGAAATAAAAACACGTGCCTAAATTATGGCACGCAACATAGGCGTATCTACCGGCGGGGCAAAGGGGGTGCTAGCCCCCCCCCCCCCTGAGAAATGTTAGGGGGGCTGAGCTCCCCCACTTTCGACAGTGGTCACTGTCGGCTGCACACTGGAAAACCATGACCTGAGGCGAACTTTCACTTCTACACAGCAATCACTTAATTATATAATGAAATTTGTCCTGCGCTTCTGCTGTGGAGAATGTCTCCAGTGTCTCACGACCACGCACTGTAAGTTCTCTGCGGTGCAGGCCGCCTATGCGACGCTTTGCGCTACAGCATTACAGAGAAGACTGGGTAGGGGCTCTTAGCGTTAGAGCGCTCTGTCATGATTTTATTCTGCTCTGCCGGGCCTGAAATTTATATAATCGACGACGCAAATACGGGAAGGAACCAGTAGACGTTTCATGGACCGATATAACGCTCTTCCTGTTTCAGGAAATTAATTTTCATTCATAGGAAAGGAAACAGCATCACCGCTGCTCTGTATCCAATTTGCTACCACTGTGAGTCGATAAGTGTGTAGAACTGTCGAATGTTCTAACGCGACAGCGTTAAAGGGGGGGCTGGCTGGGCGACTGAACATAATGGCAAGAGAAACAGAGCGAGATGAGGATGGGGCCGGATATCGCTATTGCGTTCAACCGTTAAAGGCGAAGCTTAAGCGTCCCCCGTTTTTTAGTTGGGCCGCAATGGGGGAGCTGAAGAATGTTTCCGCTTGAGTTTCCGATTAATCTGCTTCGCCTTGCCAACGTACTTAGATTAATCTAAAACCCCTAGGCGCAATGTGATGGCCGTGCGGTGGCCCGCGGTCCGTAAAGGGCCCAAACTCACTCGCCCAATAAAGTTTTTTCTTTCCTTGGCGTTCCTTATCATATGGTGGCTTGCAGCGATCGCGGTGGCTCGGAACAAGGCTAGGAATAAGGCATTCGACTCGAGTACATTGCGAAGCCCAGCTTTCAAGCTTGTCCCGCAATTTGATCCATATACCGACTAGCGAAATGCTCAAGGTCCACGGTTTTTTTTGGACTGATAATTGTCTGAACGTTCCAAAATCACGATATCATTACGAGAGAAGGGCTCCGGAAATGTCGAGCACACGCGCCTGAAATATTTTCGCTTCAATCGAAAGTGCGGCCGCCGCAGCCGGCATTCGATCCCGATCGGGTTTTTCAGGACTAAGGAGACTGAAGTGACAGCAGGGCTAGTTGGTCTTGAGCCATCTCGAATTGACTTGTGCAAGGCAAAAATACAACTCAGACAGCAAAGAAGCACACACGCGCAGCGCTGTTTATTTCTCTCCCTCTCTCTCTCAGCAAGGATGAGTTCACCGAGTTGTACACGTGCACGAACAGCTCAACATCGCTAGACTTCAACTTAAGATATTTATTATACTCATAAGAATCCATCTCGCCAGCTTCTATAAGTAGCCGTTTCCAATGTGATCGGCGGGCAGCCTTCTTGAATTACATCCAGATCGAAACACTCTCCGGCTATTCAAAAAAAAATGTTTAGGTATTGTTCAGCACAGTATTGCGCTGTTTAGCGTGCGCACGTCCTTTTAACACCATGAGATGTCACAGATTTGTGACGTCGCGTAACAAGCATGCAATTTTAAGGCACACCGAAATTTTTTTAAAGAACGGCGAAAAACCAATGACCAAAAATATGCCGTACTGAAAATAGCGTACTTTCTTATTTTTTATGTAGTCGTGCTTGAATGGTCATTACGCAGAGGACAATTTTGGAGTCATTTGTTGCATCGCGTTACGAGCAGCTGCCCAGAAAATTTCGACCAATCAAAAACAGCTAACGGCCAATGCGGAAGGATAAAATGCGGGATATTTTTACGTTATAATCACCCATATTTTTTTCAAAGAAAATTTGTGCTTACACCGTTTTCATAGGCGTATTTACTTGGAGAGACCGGAGGGAGCGCTGCTCAGCGCTGGTCTTGTTTGGTTTTTATTCTTGTCTTCTATTATTGCGCTGTCTTCCACTGTGAAGTTCGCACGCTCCAAGCAAAGTTGCAAATACAAATATGATTAGTATAAAGAATGTACTACGCCCCTAATACCACAAATTCTTACTTAAAAAGAACTTGAGGTTGACGCGTTAACATTTATAGTAATATAATAGTAGTACTAATACCAACAATGTGCCAGAAACCCTATTTCGACTAGGAGCAAACAAGGCAAAATATAAGATATGCAAACCTCAATATTCGCAAGAAAGTGTAGCACTAAATACAGAAAAGAAAATGTTCAGTCACTGTTGCCTACACTAAAAAACGCAATTATTAGAGAGAAGCTTCTGGACGTTAACGAAATTGCATTGAATGAGACAAATCTATATTACAGGGGAGGCTGCCATCAGTGTAATTGTATCTATGCATAAATTTCAATAAAACTTATGTTATATATATATATATATATATATATATATATATATATATATATATATATATATATATATATATATATATATATATATATATATATATATACACGGCGGACGGAGTGAGGGAGGCCAGCCCCCCCCCCCCCCCCCCACTCGTGAACACGTTGGTACGCCACTGGCACGCAAGTAATTTCAGCGTGATGTCATACATCATGAAAGATACGCATTTCGAGCCACATAGCGCAACAGCTCAAGTGCGGCAGCCGCAGCCATCACGCCGAGGCGCCGCCAACCACCGTGCCGCCAACGAGTCGGCGAGTTTTCTGCTAGCGACGTGGTACAGCTCGAGCAAGCGCGTCAGCCACCGCTGCCGCCAGCGAATCTCGAGCAGAAGAGCGAGCAAAGGCGGGCCCGCCGCCACGAACGGCGCCGGGCTGCGTGCGAGCGAGCGACGGGAAAGCCGACGGTAACGGCGTCCAATTTCCACGAAGTTCCTTGCGAGCGAGCGGCAGTACAGCGAGCGAAGCGGGGCCGCCGTCACGAACGGCGGCGAACTGCTTGCGAGCGAGCGTCGAGGAAGCCGACGGTAATGGCGACCAGTTTCCACAGAGTTCCGAAGCGCAGCTAAAGTCGGCTAGCTAATGCACCTGCCAACCCACGCCGGTGCATTTCGAGCGCGCGACATACAGTCGAGCTCGTTGCCGGCGACCACAATGCGTTTTGGACGAGTCGAAGAACAGCGGCGAGGCCTCTGCCCAATATCGCGAGCTCGCAGCTCATCACCCCGGCGAATCCTCGGTGAGCGAACATCCGGGCGACAATGGCGGCCAATATCCAGGCGGTCACAAAGCACAGGCGAGCTGACGCCCAAGCCGGCCCTCGCGGTACACTTTGTGCGCGTGATATACAACACGATCGAGTCCGTTACCGCCAATCGCGATCAGTTTCGCGTACACGATTGGCCGCGAGATCGAGCACAGTCGGCACATAGCGGCGAGCACGTCATGCACGTCCTGAGATTACAGCTTATTCCGTTGTGCTAGCAAAGTATCAAATGCTTGTACGTATGACTACACGATATACAAAGCATTTCGCCTTACGAGACTTGTATCAGGGGCGTAGCCAAGTGGGGGTTGGGGGGGTTCAAACCCCCCCCCCCCCCCGAAATTTTTCAGTTTTGCTTGCGAATATATACACGCACACATACAAACGCACGCACGAACATAAGTAAAGTATGGTTGAACCCCCCCCCCCCCCCCCGAAAAAAAATGTCTGGCTACGCCCCTGACTTGTATGCACTCCAATAAGTGAGTGCATGCACGTGTCGGTATGGCGCTATAGGTCTAACCATCGTACCGTCCATTCGCCAAATCATTTCAATGTGGGTACCACTTTGTCGTTCAAGAACATCACATAGTGCATTTGGCGTCGTCCTAAACGAAAAAAAGTGCTAAATGTCGATGTGTGAATACAGAATTTTCGCGACACCATCTCGTGAAGTGTTGGCGATTTGGAAATCCTTGTGATACCGCAAAACGTGAACTAGCGTCTGCAGAGGATGGTTGGAGGTAAAACAGACCTGACGCCAAGCATTTCTACAGCAGTACGCGTATTTGTGCAAACAGGAAAGCAGAGTGCACGCTTGGTCTTAAACTTTCACAAAGTCGGAAATTTGCTTATGCGTACAATCATCCATGTTACATTCACATCTTGTTCTAGAGAAGGCTTTTTTAAGCCAAGCATTGCTCCGTAACGCGTGAACAGAAATGATCATCATCATGAACCAGCACGCGCTCTCTTTGTCCTCTTCTTCCTCTTAGTCCACTTTTTCATCTTCTGCTTCGCTCCCAGAAGACGTACGCTGATTTGACCAACGAGGGATGCAATAACTCTCATGAGCGAGAGTACACAGAGAGAGAGAAAGAAACAGATAGGAAGAAAGAAAAACAGAAAAATTCTTTGCAAAAAAAGAAGTCTTGGTGAGACAGGATTTGAACCCGCGTACACACGATCAGAAGGCGAGCGTCGTATCCACTCGGCTACCTAGGCACGCTAGCCGATTGATAAATAGCCTTGCATAGTATAGTATAGCAGGAGGGTGGGAAAGGAAGGCGAGGGATGAGGATGATGGAAAGGGGGCGAGGAGAGAGTAAAAAATGCGATGAAAAGAATGAGAAAGAGGGAAATGAAGAGAAAGAAAGGCAGAAAGAAAGAAAGAAAGAAAGAAAGAAAGAAAGAAAGAAAGAAAGAAAGAAAGAAAGAAAGAAAGAAAGAAAGAAAGAAAGAAAGAAAGAAAGAAAGAAAGAAAGATAATCAAAGGAAGAGAGAGAAAAAAATAGAGAATATATCTTAACCATAAGAATCTGTTGTGCCGTCGATAAAAAAAACTAAAAGAATACTTTCTGATAAGGCTTTGTTGAAATATTTCGTGATGGTGGTATAAAAGCGCTCAGCAATGTATACATCAGGAAAAATTCCGACCTTCTGAAAATTTGATGTCGAACACGCGTTTCGATGATCGCGGGATGGGCCTTTCGTTGGGGTGTTTCAGAACCTGACTAACGCTAGCAAAAAAAAAAAAAAGAAAGAAAGAAAGAAAGAAAGAAAGAAAGAAAGAAAGAAAGAAAGACGTCCTGCCGACCGTCTACGCCACCCGAAAATAACGTTCCAGAGAAGATCGCAACCATAGACTTTCCTGCGGTAAAACACTACGCTTACGCATCACTCCTAAAATATTCTGCGTTAAGTTCTTCTTTGTTTTTATTTTTCTGTGCGCGAG
This sequence comes from Rhipicephalus sanguineus, assembly GCF_013339695.2. Taxonomy (NCBI): domain Eukaryota; kingdom Metazoa; phylum Arthropoda; class Arachnida; order Ixodida; family Ixodidae; genus Rhipicephalus; species Rhipicephalus sanguineus. The sequence goes on from NC_051177.1 coordinate 55,694,867, forward strand.
TGTAAAGGCAAGACGTTCGAACTGTTTAGAGGCCGGCGCTGTATCACACACGTGCCGCATGCGTTAAACTCAACCAACTCACAAATGAAACAACGCGAACGTTGTTTCCGACCTTGCTAACGTAATACGTGCATTTGCCCGTCGCGCTGCGTGCGTCGTGGAACAGATGCCCTTGTTCGCGTTCGTTTCGTCCCTCTTTTCGTGTCGTACAAGGAAAATAAAGTGGGTCGAGGCATACGCGGTGCTCGAAACAAGAGCTCCTCTGCGGGGCTGGCCGCAGAACAGTCACAGCTGTGCTTCTTTTTGCTCCAGACCCCGACTGGCGCGTCGTCGTGCCGATTTACAAGTGGGTACCACTGTTGTCCGCGCGAAAAGGGTGCGGTGGCGACCGAGGAACGGCGCCTTGTTGTAAGGGCCGAACGACGGCACATTGTTCCAAGATCGATGCAAATCAATACGTGGGTCCTCGCAGCGTACGCGCGAGCGTAAGCATCATCCCGCCCAAGCTACCTACTACATAAGTATATATGCGACGATGGAGACCGGCAGCTAACCAGGCTATACCCGGAGGTCGATCAGACGATGCGCTGCAACCACCGCAGTAACAAACACAGCGCTCGACCAAGCCTTGTGGCTTGCCTGGCAGATGACACACAAGCATATGTGTCTGCTTGCAGACTGTATACCCCGAAAAGAAGAAAACGATGAAGGGGAAGAAAGGAACGACACGCACTTGGCGATACGAAGGTGAAGGTGGAAGAAACGGTTCCGTTTTGTCGCTGAATAAAGCAGGGCCGCGCATCACCGCCTGGCCATGGAAGCTGTTGCTCTAGGATAAAGAAGAGACCCACACAAAAAGGAACAACCGTCGAAGGACCCCGCGGGATGAGGCGAAAAGAAAATCGTTGCGTAGTGTGAAAAGCTCACGCCTCAGGGTTGCAGCCAAGACGAGTTAAATGATTAGCTGAAAAGCAAGAATGTCACGCATACTTTACTTTTACTTCTCCCCCATCTTTCCCTCTCTCTCTATCTCCGGTCTCCATAATTCGACTTTCTCATAGCCAAACGTGGTGTTTTCATGAGCGTCCCGTTACTTTCTTGCGACGTTGCGCAAATGACTTCAGTTCCTCGGGCAGTCAATGTGGTCATCGGTTTCTTTTTTTTTTTCTTCTTCCACGCGTTCGGAATAACAAGGACCTCCGTGGCATCCATATAATCCTCCCTCTCTCTCCGTTACCCTTCGTCCCAGTCACTTACATTCACTCCCCGAACGAAGCTCGCAGAGCTAACGCCATCTAACGAGCTACGCTGCCGCACGAGCCGTGGACCCTTAACTCCGATAATTACAACTCGACCGGCATGGTCTGCGCGTGTCCTCTTTCGTTTTCACGACAACTTCCTCCTCTCGCGTGCCCTTATTTTTTTTTTAAGAGAAATATCTCACTCTCACACGGAAGCAGCTTGTCGGAGAAAGTACACGCATTAGTTATAATGAGCAGCGAGGTTGTTCATTTTATACTTTTACACCTTATTGCAGGTTTTTGCCCCTCCAAATCCTTCATATAACTTTCCTCTCCCCCACACGAACTCCTTTGTTCATTTTTCACCTTTTATTTTTGAGACTTCCATGTGTGCCACGTGTGTCCTCCTCTTGTAGCGACTCCTCAAATGGTTATTTCTTTCGTTTCTTCTTTCTTTTAAGGAAACTAAATGCTCTGAGCAAGGTGCAATAAATATGATTCCACAAAATATCGATGAAATGATGGGGATTCATTCTAACATGGTATGCAATGATTTTTTACGAGTGCTTGAAAAATGGCGTCCTCGACAGGATTTACCAAAAAACGCATAGCGCCGTGAATTTCTTGCAGGGGTATTACATATATAACCATTAAGTTAAATAAAGGCAACATAGCGGTACACTTTGTTCGTGTGCCTCAGTCTGCCCAGGACTTCCATCTTTTTCGTTTTTAATCTGTCCATTTACTACTAATTCAATGCTTTCTCAGCTTTCGTGTTGGTTGGATGTAGTATGACAGTTGACTAAATATGACGGCCATCACTCGAAACCGGATTTTAGGCAAATGTCTATTTTGTTCTTTGCGCCCCAGTCGCGTCACTTTGATATATGAGCATGAATTACAGGTTAAGAAAGGCTTTTGTAGTGTTTCTGTGGTGCCTACAAATGGCTCTTTTTTGCGTTTGTGCCGAATTGGCTATAAATGCCTATTTTTCAGATTCGGCACCTATATGAACACTATTTAACCTCAAATTTCGCATTCGAGTGCAGTTTGAGACCCTTATTCATGTTACCGGGAAACATTAAATGTACGGAACTGTATGGGGTTCAACCTAGTTCTCTAGTTCAACCAACTACCGGGAAAAGAACCGCTAGCAGTAGTGAAATGGGACGGGCCGGCAACCGTACGCCGCCACGCTGACTTATGACACGAGTGGCTGGCGAATGCGAAACCATGGAGAGCAGTCAGGGGAAAGGAAAGTGAAGATCAAAAGAAGAAAAAAAATGTGACATGCACGCAGCTTTTGTTTTGTTTGTTTATTCTTAAGGTGTTGACCGACAGGGGAGAAATTGACTCTATGCGATTAGACCCGGCCAACACGAGGTATCCCTCCACAGTCTTTTAGCGTTCTGCCTATCTGCTCCTGTGCTGCCCTTCTCATCCTCGCGGAAAATTAAGAGACCCAGGAGTGTGTTGATTCGACAGTGGGCACTTCACTCACCATGCCAGAGAATAAAAGGAGGCCGTATTCTGCGAGCCGTCCGAGAAAAATGACAATTGCACGGATATGTTCTACTGTTGGCGCTTTTGTGCCGTCTTAAACAACATTTTTTTTTCTCTCGTAGATACAGGTCGCGCACGTCTTGATTTGAAATTACTTGCATTTATGTAAAAATTTATTGTGCCTATACTTACGATGTTGGAGGCCTAAAACGTTGTTTTGGCTGCCTATTCTTGGCGCCTAAAACGCGCATTAATGCCTGAAAATCCGGCCTCTGGTCATGACTTTCCTGGCTACAATTAACTCTGTTTCGTCGCACTGTGTGCATCGCACTTCGCTTGGAAGCCGTGTACGGCCTCCCGCTTCCCGAAATGTAGAATAGAGAATGAAGGGATTATGTGCGTCGAAGCCTGAAGCTACACAGTGCGGTATGAGGAAAGCTGTAGCGGAAACTCCAGAACAATTTTGATCCCCCTAGGTACCAACAATGTGCACCTAAAGTTATGGTACACGAGCAGCCTGTAGACGAACCTGAAACCAACTAACGTGGCTGTAACCTCTCCCTTAGAAGTTATAAGTACACATTTGCAGCTGGGATGCTATTCTGGACATTGTCAAGTTCCACCATGCTGTCGAATTCCGCCATCGGTCAAGTCTGATTGACCCGGAGGGCTGCCACGGCCTTTCCGATTGGCTTAAAATGCCGCCATTACGAAATCTGACAAGATGGCGGAATCGGACGGTGTCCAGGATAGCACCGTTGGTATAGGTGTTGGCGTTGGTGTATAAATGAACTTAAATTGATATACTTTCGTTGATAGCATATAGGCAGCCACGTGTACAAACCACACCTTTTCTTTTTGTTTCCTTAATTAACATATCATATTACGCGGCATTTAAGTTTCGACAGGGCTGCCACTACCACTCAGTGAAGAAAAACAGGTTTTTCGGTAGTCTTAAAAAAAAGCAAAATTCACAGGGTCCCTGATGCATTTGCCTAAGACAACTCGAAGACGAAACCCATGCGGTGTGGATGTTTTACCGTGCGCTTTATATCGACATACAACGTTCACAGATTGACCTTCACTAACTCAGTACTCATTTAATTTGTTTTGATTATCATCATATTGCCACGCCCGCTTCTGCTTTTATTTTGATGTGTTCGAGTTTGACCAGCAAGGACTGTTATCAACGCTCGACGCTGGCCCCGAAGCAGTGTTCGAGAAGCTTCACGATTCTGGTAGATCGTTTTGTTAAGATTGCGCGCCGCACGCGAATGTTCCAGCGTTGTCGAGAGATAACGCCGCCACCAGCGATATTGCTGGAAAGTTCCATAGCACCTGTATAAAAGCCGACGCGCTTGACCTCTTGTCAGTTGATCGACGGACGACGCCCTGTTCGCCGCTAACATTGTACAGCGTGTATTGCTGTAGTTCTATTCTGATTTTCCGGCCACAAGTTCGGCCAAATAAACAGTTTCATCCTGCAAACGCCGACTGCTGTCTTCGTCGACGTCACGACCACGTGACAATATAATTAACTTTCACTAACGCACTACACACTCAGTTTGATTATATTATCACCATTTATATCTTTCCATGACGTCTGCTGCGCCAGGGGATCGTCTCCTTCATCTTGATTCTTTATAGCCTCGGTTTCACACTTTCGCAAAGACGAAGTGAACGCGCAGTTCGCGCGCTCACTTCGCCTTTTTTAGATGCGAAGTATCTTAAGGCGCAGCTCAATCCGGTGGTGGTGGTGGTGGTGGTGGTGTGCGGCGTGTCCACCCTTACTGCGCATGCGCATACCCTCTCCACACACCTCCTCTCCACTCACCCTCTCCCCTTCCCACTTTCCCTCTCCCCTCCCCCTCTCCACTTTCCCTCTCCCCTCCCCCTCTCCACTTTCCCTCTCCCCTCCCCCTTTCCACTCTTCCACTGAAACGCGGGCTAGACATGCCGAAATTTTCTCCTGCGCAACGCCGCGATGAGCTCGAGCGCATGCGCGTCCCCTCCCCTTCTCCCTCCTCCCCTACGCTGCCCCCCTCTCGCCCGCCTGTCGACCGCGTTCCCCGCTCGCCCTGTGAGAATTAACGGCCGGGCTAGATGGAAGGTACGACGCGCGTAGCGTCCCTCTTCGCGTTCCACGACGCGAGGTCGGTAGCATGCCCAACGAACGCCAACGAAACGCGATCGTGCAAGTGCTCCGGCTTCGCATCGCCTCATGGTCCCCTTTAGCGGGAGATGGTGTAATTTTTTGTACGATTCCGAGTCGACACCGGCTTTTCGCTCAAGATGAGTGGCGTAGCCAGGGGGTGGCGACCGGACACGTGCCCCCTCCCCCTTCCCCCCGAAATTTTTTTCTGTCATGGGATACAGAGCACAAACTGAGCTGACACTCGACCACATCTGCCTACCCGGCCCCCACTTCAGATCCAGGAGGTCCTCCCTCCCCCCCACCCGAAACAAATTTCTGCTTACGCCCCTGCTCAAGACCACCTTCGCATGAGACATTTGAGGCTTTCGCCTTACTAAGTGACAATGTTTCGAGCCTGAAGCGCGCAACCTTCAACCCTGCTTTCATGTACAGTGGATAGCGAGAAGGCCGCACTGACGCATACAGCCCTAAAGAATCGGCCGATGGGATTCAAGGACTCCAGATACATTTTGGAAAATTTCCAGCGCGCACACAACTGACAAGGACGTAGGAAAAGAAGACATACAAGAGCGTCCTTGTCAGTTGTGTCCGCGCTGGAAATTTCCCGAAATGTATTCATACCAACTCGCCCAGCTACAATTTCGAGTCGACAATTACAACTCAAGATACTTTCTTCCTTTCGCTGCAAGAATCTACATCGTATTGCGATTTCGGTATTCCCAGATCACTGGCAAGCCGGAGGGGGGGGGGGGGGAGTTTAGAACGTCCCCCCTCCTGTAATTTTTCAGTTGTGTATGCGTACACGCACACATACAAACGCAGCAACGAACGTATACGAAGGCTGGTTGAACCCCCCTCCTCCCTCTGGAAAAAAATTTCTGGCTGTGCCCCAGTCCTAGATCTACATCTCCTGCTCTCACGAGGTTGGCTTTCCAGTAAAGCTTTTTAATCTAGTGGATAAGTGTGCCCCATGTCGGAGTTAGAAAACAAAAGCATCTCGCGTTAGACTAATGCAAGTGTGGCATTCTGCATGAGCTAATGAGTCTTGTCAAACGAATGCACTATTTTATTTAATCTTTACTGTAGTCACAACTTAAGAGGGCAGGGGAGGCTCCGCCCAGATTACGAATGCGCGGCGGCTGATTGCCTCCGCGACCGAACAAATAGTCCCGCCCATGTACTCGGTGATGTTCTCCGACAGCGGAGTCGCCGACCGTCCATCTTATGAGGTCAGTTTAAAATGCAGGCTCATTGGTGCAAGCTTGCCTGCATCAGCCTTTGAGGTGGAAACGCCGCGGCTTCTAAAGCTGTGCCCGACCGTATTTGACAGCAAGGCGTAGCAAACCAGACTACAGCTACTATATCCCAACCAATGTAGCCCACTAGCAACATGGAGTAAGTTCAATTCACACTCACTTTGTTCATGCAGCGTTGCACCTAACTGATTCAACGTGACAGCTTTACACAGTCCAGCAAAAATGCAGAACCAGTTGCTGCACCTTCTGCGCTGCTGGGAATGTCAGTCTCGATGTCGTGCAGCGGAAAAGCAGCCACTGAAGCCACAGTTGGCACAGGACAACACCACAAGAAATATAGCCACACTGATCACGTAAATTGCATTGCAAATTGGCAACGATGATGGCAACGATGGTGCCCATGTCCACAAGAGATACCCCTGTGTCACTGCAGTACATTTTACCAGAGCTTATTTCAGCACAACAAGTGTCAGGTTATGGTTACGACATGACAAGAGAAAGCAAGAGGCTTAAGAAGCAACCTTTATTACAAAAGTGTTCTTTGTACAGAAAATTGTGGAATGTGACTAGACATTTCAACAATCAGCCTCCCACACAAACAGAAACAAGACGTAAAGAATGCCTTTCGAGAACGCACTCTTGTTATCACACTCAGGACAGCTACCTCCATCAAAATAGAAGCGACTCCTAGTTCTTTGAACCGCTGGAACAACACATTCCTTCCTTCCAAAGGAAACCCTACTAGTTCCAAAGCACCCCTGATTTTCTTTTTCTTTATTTCTGCTACTCGGTGAGCAAAAAAAATAAATTAGGCCTCAATCCCAGTGTCCCCTTTGAACGAGAGAGAGAGAAAAATGCACACAGAAATCAGGATCAGTGCATACACTGTGATTGTTGTTTGAGTTCACTTCACGAGGAGGTACAAAGGAAGATTTGTCTTCGGCTTGTTCCACAAGATCCTAGGGTGACCGCGCCAGTATCAGCCAGCTGATCACAAAATAGAAAAGACAGATGGGATACACCGCCAGTGCTTTCTTTGATGATGGCTGGCTGTCTGCGAGGAATGCCGTTGATGCTTGGAGAGGGAGAAAAAGAAGGAGTCATTGTTACCGACAGAAAATAGTAAGAAATGACAGAATAGGCTAGCAAAAACTGGCTTTCTATAAAAGATAAAAACGTAGTTAAAATCCGTAAACAGGGGGAAAGTGCTGGAGCCGACGTTTCGACAAGTGGACTTGTCTTCTTCAAGGCTGAAAGGAGTTCCAGCCTTGAAGAGGACAAGTCCACTTGTTGAAATGTCGGCTCGAGCACCTACCCCCTGTTTATGCATTTTTTCATCACAAGCTTCCATCTTTCACTTCCTGCAGTTTTTTTTAAAAACGTATTAGAGATTCTTACAGTGCAAATCGATAAAGCCGTTATGCTTTCCTTCCACTTGCCTAAACGGAGAAACTGCTGAAAAACTACAGATCAAGCATAACTTAAGATTCGGGTTAACTGCAGTTGCAGACAATGACTCAGCTTAAATGACAATGATTCAGCTTAAATGCAGTTACAGACAATGAGATTGAGTTATTCCACTTGCATAATGCTTGAAAATAGAAAAGCAAGCTGCAAATTCAAGTTTCCCAGAATCCATTACGTCCAAGGAGAGACTGGTAGGAAAGCACAAGGGCATCGGGACATTTCGCAGTTTGCTGTTGGCATTTTAAAGGGGTCATGAACCACTTTTCCAAGTAATGATCTAATGACCTCAGTATCGGAGTTTACTGCTTCCCGAATCGATCGCAACAAAAATTTCTCGAATCCGTCAAGAATGAGCGGAGTTACGGGGGTTTGGCGCACACTCTCAGCGCTTTCTCTCTTTTCTCGTGCCAACGAGCGCACTGGAAGCTGCATAGGGAGGGATGGCACGTGGGAAAGAAGTTACATCAGCGCGCGTCATGAAACGCGATCACTCTCCCGCTGTGATTCGCGTGCGCGAGTGTGGCTACCATGAACTGAGGAGTGCGGCGCTGGCAAGTGGCGGCACCCCGTGGAAAGAAGCGCATCTGATCCGAACGCCGCTCTCGATTTACGTCGGCTATCGGCCAATAAACATGCTATGTCTCTTGCGACGTAAACTGGCAGATCCGCGACGTCAACGTGCAGACGCCCCGCCCACCGACGAGAGTGAGAACCGGCCTCTGTTTGAAAAGAGGGTGCCTGGGGAAACAGCAACTTCGCGCTCTGCTTGTGGCCTTTACGTGGCACGCACGACTGTAATATTTGGCAGAGCAGTTCATAGCCGTGTCAGCTTTCCACAGGATGTGTTTTTTCAACAAGCCCAGTGGGTGCTTCATGACCCCTTTAAAGCTGCATAATAAATAAGTAAACAGAAACTCACCGAATACAGCCCAGCCAAAGCCAAGCATGCTCACAAAGAAGCGTAGGACGAAAAGGCCGACAGTCTGATTCCCAGCTAGCAGAATGATTCTGCATATGACCAATGCAACACAGGGAGCCAGCAAGCAGTAGCCCAGCACACAGACACTCTGAAAGAATGATCTGGGTACGGGGAAAAGTAAGTGCAGGACTGGTAAGAAGTGAGAAGTTTAAGCACACTAACTATAACTAGTTCATCAACACTGCCTCTTTCAGCCCCACTGCTAACTAGTGCAAGAGCCAGCAAAAAAGAAGCAAGCGCTCACTGTGCAGCAAGTGTCTACTTAAAGACTAATGCACCTATTATAATCTAAATATATGGCAAAGGCAGCAATGAAGTGTGTGCTACAAAAAAATACACTGGAGAGTTCCCTATTAAATAGCATCACAAATGGATGTATAATAAGCTATGAGATTTCAATGCACATTTCCTGCACTGAAAGAGACCGATGGCCCGTGGCCACGTTCTGAATACCACAGTGACAACAAATTTTCTGATGACAAGGGCACAGTACAGTGGTACAGCCGTCCTCAATTGTTCAAGGTTAACTTGACAGGATGGATAGGTGTGCTAGTTGGAATTGTGTATTGGAATAAAACTTAGCAAAATGAAAGATATGGGACAAGGAAAGTGCTTGTGGTGTGTTTGTACCTTTCGTTGCCCTGTATCTTTCTTTTTGCACTCTAAGTTTTATTCCAGTCAACTTGACTTGTCATAAAACATTCACTGGATCATCTTGAAACATCCGTGCTGAGGCAGCCACACTCTATGTTCTTCTACCAGAGCTTCTTAAAGGAAATGGATCCTCTGAAAAGACATTTTGATACTTTCCATTATCAATACTAGCTTGGTGGCACTGCTTCTTTCGAATAACAGCTTTCTAAAGGCAGTCTTTATCACCTAACACAATCAATTTCATAAAAGCAGCAAAGAGGAACACTTAATCATAACAAAGATTATGTTACTTGATAAACATTAAAAATTCTGTTCATTCCTTTACACACAGTTATATAAAGAAAATGTTATTTAATAGTGTATGGATACTATACCAAGAGGTTTAACATCCTTAAACAAAGGTAGTGTAGAGGGACTACCCAGTGTTTCCTTTTTTGAATGTGCACCCAAAGCCCAGAGCCACGAATCGAACTCACAAACTTTTGCACAGCAGCAGTGTTCTATAGACACAGAGCTACCGCAGCAGGTAAAAAGGAGTCTCATATCATCTCATTTTAAGGTAATTGCTTCTACTACTTCTTTTAAATAGGTATCATGTAAATGTTAAACCCACTGTATTATGACTCATTACGTCACACACCAAATTGTATGTGACCTTCTGCTCATCTTTTTACCCATCAATGTGAACAAGATTCTAATGTGGGATTGGAACTCTCAAGTTTATAACTTCGGCATGTTCAGTCTTCATGTTTCTTCACAATCCCTCTTGCCCTTCACCGCTACCTTGAGTAGTGTACAACCATGTTCATCACAATAGTCCTGTAAATTGTGAGAGTGTAAGACAAATCAACAGAATGGAACCGTAATGGTAGAGCAGCACTTTCTGGGGAAAAAGGATCTTTCTTCCAGGCTCAATTACCTACCTTTGCAGCTAAAACAGTAAAACCCATGTCTAAAAAAACATTATGTAAAAAAAAAAAAAGTCACAAAGCCTTGCGCGTTTGCCTAAGACGACTTAAAGTGAAAGCTATCTTTTTCTTTCTTCTCAGTCAATTGTATTGTCCCCTCCCTCCCTCCCCCCTCCTCCTCCTCCTCCTCCTCCTCCCCCCCTTCCGCTCACTTGTAAGCTTTCCCAATGTGGCCTTCGAGGTTGGAGGCATTGGAAGTTTTCTGCACCTCACGTGGTTTTGAAGTGCCTCTGGAATCGGCCTACATTTGACCAAGCAACGTCAGGTAATCATGTCATCATGCGACGTCACGTTATGTGATGTCATAGTAACATCATGATGATGTGACAAATTTTGGCGACTTGTGAGGTCGTCACAAGATTATGATTTTTAACACGAAAGTGTTTTATGCCGGGGTCCACCAAGACTTCAATGCGTATTTCCATCACAGAAATGACGTCGAAAAAAGGTACACGATCAGATGGCAAAGAAAAAAAGGTGTCGTCACCGGGCATCGAACCCACGACCGCTCGGTCCGCAACAACAGATGCCGGGCATGCTATCATCTGCACCACGGTCACAGACTCTAGAGGCTTTACAAACGCGCCTTTTATATCTACCACTCTTCAGGTCGGCGGGGTGGTGTTGCCCTCTGGGAACGGTAAGGTATAGTAATTCGTTATTACTATGGCCTCCTCGATTAGCACCTGCAACGCGTTACACGTCCGTCCCATTCGGCGCGTTTTCAATAAAGTTCAATTCTGTCAATGCCTTAACACACCACGAGGTGGCGACATTGACCCAAGCGTCGTAAAAGCGTCGGCGCATCACCCTAATCCAAACCAAAAATAGCTCTGCGACGCGCGCCTGCCTCAACTGGCTGTAACACCGCGTTCCCCGCTCACGCGCTCGCTCCGAGAAAAATCGCGGCTTTGCTACCAGGGCGGCACGACGCGCTTTGCGTTTCCCTCTAGTCCGGCCGTGGTGGTCAATCACATTTTAACATGTCGCGGTATGGCGACCAAGTACTGCGTCCAATATGCGACGCTCTTCTAGCTATCACACCTCGTTCTTTGATTATGCTTTCACCGTTGACTACTGCAGCTACCACAAGGGTTTGTTTAATTATTTAATATGGATGTTAGTCGTCGGTATTGAGATGTAACACCAATCATCAAAGTGGGTGCATACACGTTAAACAGTGCCATTAGCTGCCAGACATCAATATACTTTGTGCAAACTCTCTAATATCAATGTACAGGAAACATTCAGTTACTTCTGTAAAGGCTCGCATTACTTTCGTGTTATTCCGATTCCTATGACGGAGGGATCAACCATGTTTCTTTTTGCATCACTCGTGTTCATGCCGACCGTCACTTTTCGCGTTCTTAAAGGAGTAGTGAATAAAAAATTTGGCCTCGCATTTTTTTGCTGCAATGTGTTGCTGGGGGTCTGTTAGTCATAACACAGTACATCGTATGCTGCAGAGAGCGACAGATAATTAATTACAGGCTCCACATTATCGACCAGTGTTAGTTTCTGTTTCAAAAACAACAAGCCTCCGCGTGTGCAGCGCTCGATCACGTCAGCACACAGAACTGTGACACACTTCTGCGCGGTTCGCGAGCAGCCGCCGAGAAGTAGGCTGCTGGAGTGAACAAAGCAAAAAAAAATGGCGGCTATGACGTCATCATAACTTGTTGCAGCGTGGTCACGTGAGGGAAGTAGGGGGTCACTGAGGGTCACCTTTGAGGGTGTCAATAGAGCGAGGGTGTCGATCGCTCACCGCAAACTTCAAAATTCATTTAAAATACCTTCCAAGTTATATTCGCTGTTGATATTTTGCAGATGATAAATGCATGTTCACGGCAATCGATCCTGCAGGCTATCTCGGCCGCGAAATTTCATGTCAGTATCCCTTTAATAACTCACACATACCACATACAATATTCATTCACAATACTCTACCAGCACCAGACAGGGCAGGAGGCTCACCTACCGCAACAATAAAATAGCAGGAATTGCAAAAGTACTAATAAATGGCACTATACTGTAGGAACACGTAGTGAGCAATTAAGCGAAGCTGTGCTCACATTGTCCCTCCCAAAAGCCTGCAGTTCAATGTGACGATGCCGGCACCCAGCCACACCAAGACGAATATCTGGGCAAACTGAGGAGCGCCGCTGTGTATTTTTTCATCCTCTGGTTGCTGTAGCATCCTGAGAAACAAAAGAGGGTGCAAAATGTAAACAGAAAGTCTCAACTTTCACTTGCTAAAAGCTGCCCATAAACAGCTTTTAGCCAGTGAACCTCTCCAGAACCTGTTTCTTTCTGGGAAAATAAAATGATTTGATTTTTTTTTCCATATTACTGAAGCTGACCACCTTCTCGCATGATAATAAGGCACAAAGTAGGTGGCCACGATGCAGTAAGACAAGGCAAGGCATAAAAGTGTAACACAGACACATGAAAGCATGGACTTGCATTACACATTGTGCTATACCTTGTGTGCGAAACTATTTTTCAATGTTTTCAATGCTCCAAAGTGCACACAACAAGAATTCTGGCCTCTTCCCTTCAATGTGTGGCTAGCTTGGATGACTAGCCATTAATTTAATAGGGAGCAGGTAATGTGTGCTAGCACGGAGATTGGTTCGGAAAGAACTTTGCTTCTGTAGCAGTTAAGTGACGGCAGTCACCATTACAGGAGTTTGAGTGAATGTGAGGCAATTCAGAAGAAGAATTTCTATGTTTGGTGGATCGAAGGCAGCATAGCATCTCTGGATATCAGGAATGCCCCAGAAGAATTGCCACAGCACTAGAGATAGTTGTGAGCCTGATCACTATGGAAAGAACTTTTCCACCTAGTGCTATGATGATTTCCTATTAAGTGCATTAGCTTTAGATAGTGTTGCCAGTTATTGACTGTGTTCACAAATGCTGTCCCATGCCGATATATCCTCATACCCCCGTCAAACGGGCACCATTGAACTCCGTTTAACTCCCTCGTCTTTAAGTCAAGGGTGATGTGGTCTGTGTCCCGTGGTCTCCCATACGCCAAGGAAGTTAAACAGAGCATTTTGCAAAGAGAGTTCGGCGATCTGCATTAGCAGCGAAATGGAGTACTCGCATACCCAGTAGTCTGTAGCTACGGAAAAAACTGCAAGCACAAAAGGGCCACAGCGAACACAATAATGAATTTTATCAAATTATGCAGTGAAAAGCATAAGTGCATATACTCTCCGCACCATGCCTTGCAAAAAACCATCATGCCGCGATTCTGAATGAGCGCCTCCGAGTCCATGTGCACCATCGTGTTTACTTCTGTGCATCTTGTTCCGTTGTTATTTCGGTGCTCTTTATTCTATTTCAACATTATGAAAAGACACAGCAGTGAGTGACGCAGGTTCTTTCTTCATCCTCAACCCCAGAAGTCGTGCCGACAGCACATGCAAACTGTTGTGGGACCCATCCACAGCAAAGGCTTCATGGACTAACATGAGACCTGTGCTCATCCGATATGGGAAATAATGTGATCTAGGTGGTAGCGCAACTTCAAAGGAATCAATGAAAACTTGCAGCGTCTGTCACAATTGGTGCACGCAGAGAAAACGTTTACCAAAACAAACGTAGTGTTGCCAGCACACCCTGTCAACATTACTGCCAACATGCTTGCAGGTACACGTTTCTGTGATAAAAGCAAAAACAAGTTTTGTTTATTTCGGTTTGAATAAATTATATTTTACGATTGAGAATGTTTACGTGCGATTGAGAATGTTTTCAGCGTGATTAGAAGCAATATCTTGCATGCAGATGTAAGCACAACAGCGCCTAATGGACCGCTTTCTGCTTCTGTCAAAAGCTTGTAAAATTGCCGTGTGACATGGACATAACTCCAATTCCATTGAACTCCCTAATGTAGTTTTACTTTATGAAGTTTAATGGAGTTCAATGGTGGCCGTGTGACAGGGGTACCAGATATTCATACATTAAGGAGTTAAACATTTGCTGCATATTATAAAATCTTTGTAAATCAAATGTGAAAACTGCTTTCTTACATGGCAAGGAAGACGCACAGGATTAGAGGTCCCCATAAGTCCCCTGCATTGGCAATTCTTTGCATTAATAAAAGTTAATTTTATCAAGCAAGAGAGTGACAAGTGTAGTTGTACTTACAGTCCCTCAAGATTGTATTTTTTTGTTTTGGATACAAGACATGTGCAAACTTGATGCCAATTGCCTTCAGATCCCTTACCTGAAAAAAAAAAGAAAAAGAAACATACATTGAGTGTTTAAGATGTTCACCCCCAAAAACTAGACAAATGGCTACGCAGACTTCCAGTCAACATATTTCTATACCAAACACAGTAGTATATTATTGCGGCATGACTAGCATCATGAACACACTAACATGTGGCTGAAACCACAGTGTGCTACATGCTTCACATAAGAAAAGCAATATCTGGTAGTAGTGCTTGGTAGTGTGCTAAATATACCGGGCTCTTATCGGCGGTCACAGTGGCATCCAGGGTAGCATGTGCCGGCTGTTTCCAGTAAAGAAATGAAATAAAGTGAGGCTGCAATTAATTTTTAATTAGGACAGGTTGCTATGTGGCCTATGGGAATGCCTAAATCAATGGTTGCAGGACATCCTCAAGCAGAAAACGTTGCAGTGTGTTAACGACCTTATAATCTACAAAAAAGTGCCAACAACTTTCAGTTTCGCCAGTCGTTCGGTTGATGGCTCTAACAACCTTTTTTGGTGCAGTCCTCGACGTTGATCATAGCCGAAACATACAGTGAACGTCTGCACCTATGCCAGTTGACTAATATTATCAAAGGCAGAAGCAGAGAAATGTTGCACACACACCACAATTATTGCTATGCATTCGTATGTGCTCTATGTTGAGCTGGGAGATGTTTTCTAAGGTCGGAGACTGTTTGGATGTTTCTGCTTTAAGACCGGTTATTACAAAACAAAGCGATTACTTTCAGATATCGCTAGCTTGCTTCTTAGCACAATCTGAGCATCTTGGCAAGAATCGACCGGCTTGGTAACGACACTGGACTAAAATTAGGGCGCCTTACGATGGTTGTAAGCACTGGTTCGTCGAGTGTGTTGAACTCCCTTTCTTCAGAGGGCGTTGCCGCTGCGGCAATGTCGCCTTCCAAGGGGGTGTCATAGTCCTGGTAAGGGGGTCTCTGGTAGCCGCTTGAACCAGACTGCGTCAGGAGAGAGATCGTGGTGAATCTAAGCACAAGAATTCGTTCCCGCATCCCAAGCACATCGCACATGCACTACTGACCATTCCAAAGATGTACGAGTTCGGCTGTTCTAGACGACCTTACCACAACAATGCAGTAACAGTAGTGCTTTCCGAAACTGGCCCGGACAACCATTCGATGGCATCAGAAACCAAACACGAAACGAAGTTTGCATCTACGACTATACTCTGTACCGCGGTCTCAGCAACGTGATCAGCTAACATAGGAGAATATATAAGTGTAACGTAGTAAAAGCCCGACAATCAGGACTAGTGAAGACCGCTAGCGTATTAGAATAACCGTTGACACAATCGTTGACACGTAGAAAGACCGTACCTGCAAGATTGCCTTGTGTTCAGCCATAATGGCTACCAAGCCAGTGTTTCTGAGCCGCATTCTTCTATCTTGATGTAATACACCGAAAACAATTTTTTAAGCTGCTACGTTTTTGAAATATTTATGTGAAGTTTTATCAATATATGTTGTCTATTATAAACAAATATCACCCATGTGTGCTGCCTATGCATGTATTTGTGGCTCGATTGAGCTGGATAGTTCTCACCATTCTAGCCACAACCGAGGTGTTTTGTAGCCATTAAGCAGACGATGTTTGACGACGTACGTTACACGATTTTTGGCGATGTTGCTGATACTACAGTCTTTGAGTGGTTGCATTGATATGCGCGCAACATTGAATGCCTTCCAGCCCCGTAAAAATAACTATATAAAACTGTGATTGTCGTGGCCTAATACATGAAGCTTCGTACAATTAGACACATCTGCTTGTATGTGTGTTTGAAGCAGTAATACTCCGACAGTCATGAACTACGACAATCTTCATTCGCCGTACGAAGACGACCTGCCTGGAAAATGTCCTCGCAAGCGTCCGAGAAGCGAACACGGTGCCGAAACGGAATCAGAAAGGCTTCTTCAAGAGATGCTAACAAAACAGCTTGACACCAGGTTTTCCGTTAAACAGTTAAGTGTAAATCAACAGCGGTTCCGTTAGTCCTTATTTGAGCGTTTTTTTGTCATGCATGGCTCACACTTTTGCGAACGTCTTTAGTCTTTCAGAGCAGCAGAAACACTTCACAGCTGCCGGAAACTATGCGGAACTCCCTGTAGCCGGCGCTTGCTCCTTGGACGAGTACAAAGCGGTCGATTCACGTGAACAAGAGATACAAGTATTGCTGCAATACGGTCTCACGAACGAGGAAATCGAACTATATCTCCAGTCAAAAGACTCTGCGGTAAGTTGGATGTCAGGGCTAGTTTATAGTGTAAACTGAGCGTTCTTTATTTAAAACATGTCAGTGGAGTCATTGTGGCGTCGCAGTAAATTTGCCTGTTTACATACACAGAAACACCTGCGAGACCTTCCGAGACGCACCTTCACCGCACCGCTTTCTGTTTATGCTTATCTTTTGCTGTGTGCTGCCTATATAATGCTGAACGCCACTACAACAAATTTTCCTGTATAGCGAATAATTCTTAACGTACCGGCTATATTGCGAGCTTTACTGTGCGCGAAATTCACAACGAGGTGACATGTGTAAATAAGCATTCTGAATGTTCCCAGGGCTTCGTTATAAACACATTTTACTGTACAACCACCAGAAAAAGTTTGTAGGACGCGAAATGTTCAAGAAAACTATATTCTCATTTGTCCAGGAACATTACCTCTAAATAAATGTTCCAGCCTGTAGTTGGCATTGCAGCCTATACAGTCACCAGCTCGATTACAAGCATTACTCACTGATATAGCAGAAATTCGCATTTGTTGTAAGGCCAACGTCCCGCAGACTTTTGCTGTTGGGTGTACATGCATGTATCAGGTTCAAGCTTAGGTACCAAAGTTTATACAGGCTACCTTATTGCCTTTAGATGGTGAAGCAAAAGCACCCTTTGATGGATCCAACCATGCTGGATTCGAGGCTGAAGCAAATAGAATTGAAGGTGAAAAACGGCAAAAAGTGCATTGAAGATGCCTGCATAGACCGATTGAGGAGTGAAGAGCACTTCGGCTACTCGGCGATTAATGGCGGCGGAACATTGCCTTCAAAGAACATCACCTGCACGGAGAGTTGTTCCTCACAAACAGGGCTTCCTAAAGACCCCATGAGCCACATCGCAGAGTTTTCGCAGAGATTGATGGAAAGAGTGATGAGCAGGAGAAAAAAGAAGAGACAAACTAAACCAGCGCAATGCCCGTCGCATGCAATTGAAGATGAAAAGCAAGCCTCGGATAAGAGCAGCGAATGCACTGAAGAGATGCCTCATCCAGACCCCACCATCTATCATGCTGTCGTGCCCCTTCCTGAACACGAAATAGCAGCAGAAAGACTCGGGCTCGACGATATTAAGAAGCTGCCACGTTTCCAGAATTACAGCCCAGGGTGTGAAAGTCAAGTAAGTTGAAAATATTGAACTTTTTTCACCTATATAACAGCCGATAGTAGAGCACTTGTACTTAGAAAATCTACCCTGCACTTTTGTATAAGAACTTATGTATGAATGAAAAAATATTTACTAATGACTACCTTAATGAACATGCGAGTCAAGTTATAGTGGAGGGTGATATGTCAAATTGTTAGATGTGATGGCATACACGCAAGATTTTGTTGATCGTGCTCTATTTTAGTGGGTGGCACATTTCGGAAAGCAACCTCAAAATGCAGTATCCTACATCGTAGTGGTTGTAGCAGAGCAGATGTCTGCTGTTGCAGGTATCAACATTAGAGCTGTGCTGTAATATAGCATCACCTACACTCCGGAGTCACGAAGTTATACAATACGTACTGCTCGATCACCATTGTTCCTCATTTAGTAATACAGGGTGATTCCACGTAAGATCGAACAAACGATGGCTGGTCGACCTCTCAAATTTATTTCAAAATTTTATATATTATTGCCTGATGAGTGGAAAGAAGAGATCCGCAATTTGTTTTGCCGCCAAAAATTTTTTCGAACCACAGGAAATCAATAATGACGAAGAGGTGGAGTGGAGCGCTCATCCGCTCTGCTGTTTTGGCCAACTTTCGTTATGAATTGCACAAAATATATTAAAGTTAGGTAGCTGAAATTTATTTACCTAAATATATGCATGTTTTTGCTTCTGCTCAGGTATTTTTAGTTTTTATGTGTAGTGTAGATGTTTTTATAAAAAACCTCAAAAATGGCCTAATCGGCAAAATTTTCTTCACTTTGAAGGTCTTTATCTCAAAAAAGCCTTGTAGCAGAGGTACGAAAATTCCGCATTACGTTCTTCGCATGCGTATCTACCAAACTGCCAAATCTTGTATTTATATAACTTTTCAGTAAAGAGATATGATCGGGCTAAGTTCAAGAAAACGCCGAACAATGAAAACTTCTGACGACAATTAAAAAAAAACCCCATTTTTTAAACTTCTTAAACTTTGTCCACTTATTCTCCTCCACATCAGCTTTCACAATCATTAAAAACATGTTGCATAATGTCGTTGTACTAATAGTTACGGCCCCTCCAATGAGACCCTTAGGCAAGGATGGGCAATTCCGACTTCTTGCCCAGCAAGTGTATAAAATGCAGGCAGGATTGAATTTCTGTTTATTAAAAGGTCGGCAGGTACCTAAAAAGGTGTCGCCGGCACTGAAGACGTTAATTTTGAAATTATTTGGTCACTGCAGCGGCCACGAGCGCTGAGCTACCGAGTAGGCGCGCGCGCACCCGAGATGCTCGTTGTAAGAGACGGCGCAGTGAGAGCTCGTTCTCGCGTCCTCAGACCGATTGAGTTCGAAACAGCAACACTTCTCGGGTGACTTGAACGCACGTGCACCGGTAGTCGCAGTGATCTGGTTAATTGCGTCGATTTCTTTTTCAGGGGGCATAAGAATGTCATCGTTAAACTGTGCGTTCCGTGAAGATCTTTCATTGCAGTGGTAGCAAAAGCACGCGTAGCACAAGCAGTCCGTCTCACTGGCAGTCACTGATCTTTCGGGCGTTAAACGTTTCTTCAAAGCGTATATGCCTAGGTCGGTAACTCTGCGAAATTTTGGCTTCTTTGCAATAATTAAAGGAGTACTGACACGATTTTGAGACATCGCAAAAGGGACATTTTTTGCTTCGTTGGTATGCAGTGTCCACGCTGTCCACACACTGGAGTCGGAGAACACGTATAAAATATTTTAATTTGACTTTGAAGTTTTCGTCGCTGAGCATTTGCAAGCCAGGTACACTGCAAGGACATTATCCCGACAAGTCAAGACAGTTCCTCCGAGTTCGCGAGTTCTGCGTCCTGCATGCAGCCTAAATCGTAGAAATCACTGTCAGGGTCACTGGACGACAATTCACTCATCGTTGTCTATTGCACCACGAGCAGATGACGGATTTCCCGCTAGTACGTCGCGAATTTCTGTATCGCCGTGACGTCACACTGCTATGAAACGACACTGAGAAGCCACCCCCTCGATATGGAAACCGAAAGTGTCTTTTTAAGGTGGCGCTAATTAAAATATATAGGATGCATTCCCAGGCACCACAATAGTATTTTTACGTTTCTCGACACCAGTATTTTTATTTAGAGTAACAATCCGAAATTTTTTAAAATTCGTGTCAGTACTCCTTTAAAGGGGTCATGAACCACTTTTCCAAGTAATGATCTAATGGCCTCAGTATCGGAGTGTACTGCCTCCCGAATCGATTGCCGCAAAAATTTCTCGAATCCGTCAAGAATCAGCGGAGTTACGGGGGTTTGGCGCACGCTCCCAGCGCTTTCTCTCTTTTCTCGTGCCGGCGAGCGCACTGGAAGCTAGACAGGGAGGGATGGCATGGGGGAAAGAAGTTACGCCAGCGCGCGTCATGAAACGCGATCGCTCTCCCGCTGTAATTCGCTTGCGCGAGTGCGGCTACCGTGTACTGAGGAGTGCGGCGCCGGCAACTGGCGGCACCCCGCGGCAAGAAGCGCATCTGATCCGAACGCCGCTCTCGATTTACGTCGGCTATCGGCCAATAAGCATGCTATGTCTCTTGCGACGTACAGCGTACAGCGGACAGACGCCCCGCCCACCGACGAGAGTGAGAACCGGCCTCTGTTTGAAAAGAGGGTGCCTGGGGAAACGGCAACTTCGCGCTCCGCTTGTGGCCATTACGCGGCGCGCACGACTGTAATATTTGGCAGAGCAGTTCATAGCCGTGTCAGCTTTCCGCAGGATGTGTTTTTTCAATCAGCCCAAGGGGTGCTTCATGACCCCTTTAAGCTTCTTTGCTTCGAAAGGTAGTCTCCACAATAGACTCATTCAGAGCTATACTTTCTCGTCATGAGACGCACAGGAGGAGTAGAGTAAGAGCAAAGCACAAGAACTATCCGCGCCGAATGAAGTGTGAACAGCGCACCGAACGCGCGGCCAGTTCACGCCGTCTGCTGCCGACATCTAATATAGACAAGCGCATCCGGTTACCGATAGTTTTGCTTTTCTTTTCTTTGACAATCCATATTTTGCTTTGCCACTGGAGCGCCACGTTCATGCTTTCCACTGATCGCAACTGGCGCAGCGCAGTTTCTGTGGCAGCAGCGTGCGTGAAGCGAGCGCTCATAGCTCCCTTATAGAGTTTTCCGCCGTGTTATCTCCGCCGTGTTATCAGCGCCTAGCTGAGATGCGAACAGAGGGCGGATAGAATAGCAATAGCAAAGCTCCAGTGCACGTGCGTTCAAGTCACCCGATAGGTGTTGCTGTTTCGAACTCAATCGGTCTGAGGACGCGAGAACGAGCTCTCACTGCGCCGTCTCTTACAACGAGCATCTCGGGTGCGCGCGCGCCTACTCGGTAGCTCCGCGCTCGTGGCCGCTGCAGTGACCAAATAATTTCAAAATTAACGTCTTCAGTGCCGGCGACACCTTTTTAGGTACCTGCTGACCTTTTAATAAAAAGAAATTCAATCCTGCCTACATTTTATACACTTGCTGGGCAAGAAGTCGGAATTGCCCATCCTTGCCTAAGGGTCTCATTGGAGGGGCCGTAACTATTAGTACAACGACATTATGCAACATGTTTTTAATGATTGTGAAAGCTGATGTGGAGGAGAATAAGTGGACAAAGTTTAAGAAGTTTAAAAAATGGGGTTTTTTTTTAATTGTCGTCAGAAGTTTTCATTGTTCGGCGTTTTCTTGAACTTAGCCCGATCATATCTCTTTACTGAAAAGTTATATAAATACAAGATTTGGCAGTTTGGTAGATACGCATGCGAAGAACGTAATGCGGAATTTTCGTACCTCTGCTACAAGGCTTTTTTGAGATTAAGACCTTCAAAGTAAAGAAAATTTTGCCGATTGGGCCATTTTTGAGGTTTTTTATAAAAACATCTACACTACACATAAAAACTAAAAATAGCTGAGCAGAAGCAAAAACATGCATATATTTAGGTAAATAAATTTCAGCTACCTAACTTTAATATATTTTGTGCAATTCATAACGAAAGTTGGCCAAAACAGCAGAGCGGATGAGCGCTCCACTCCACCTCTTCGTCATTATTGATTTCCTGTGGTTCGAAAAAATTTTTGGCGGCAAAACAAATTGCTGATCTCTTCTTTCCACTCATCAGGCAATAATATATAAAATTTTGAAATAAATTTGAGAGGTCGACCAGCCATCGTTTGTTCGATCTTACGTGGAATCACCCTACACTTCGCTATACTTAATTTACTTTTATTGCTACTTCGAGAGAAGAGAGATTATATTACAAAGCATTGCACCTCATTTTCACCAATCCAATTTTCTGTTTAAGCATTGCTTGCATCAATTCCTATCTTGTCTTCCTTGATAGTCATGATGAAAAAATCCGTAAACAGGAGGTGGGTGCGCGAGCCGACATTTCAACAAATGGACTTGTCTTCTTCAAGGCTAGAAGAAAAGCCCACTTGTCGAAACGTCGGCTCGAGCACCTACCCCATTTACGGATTCTTTCATCGCAAGCTGTCATCTTCCTCTTCCTGCCGTTTGATAGTCATTAGATATAGTAGCTTATCTGTGGCCCCAAAATACCCTTTGCTATAACAAAATTCTACTGCATCAGTTTGCTTTGTGGTCCCCGAACACATTTCTCTTATCTGTGGCCCAAAATACCCTTTGCTATAACGAAATTCTACTGCATCAGTTTGCTCCGTGGCTCCCAAACACACTTCACAAACGCAGGTGCTGTACCTGAAAAACCTGCACCACAAAACGGACATTCGAGAACTGATGGCACTCTTTTGCCGCTTCGACGCGGAGACTTGCCCGGTAAAGTACAGGCTTCTGTCTGGCAAGTTGAGGGGACAAGCATTTATCACTTTACCAGGTAAGTGCAACATGCTGGTGAGCTTCAAGACCAAGCTAGAAGACTTTTTTTTTTTGTCATAATTTTTTTTTATTGCAGATGTACAAGCTGCCAAAATGGCACTGGAGCTATGCAATGGATATGTTCTAAGAGGAAAGCCAATCGTCATAGAGTATGGTAAAAATAAAACATAAAAAACTGCTTAAACCCACCTCGGAGTTTACAGTGTTCATTTCTCTTTTGCTTATCTGGTGCAAATGCACAGCTATCGCTGCCACCCACTTACAATGGCACTGTTATGTACAATGTTATGTATAGGTACAACGACACCTAGTAGATATCAGTGAAATATAAACCACATCATCTCACTATGTCAACTATAACGGCACTTGCCAATTATCTAGAATTTCCTGTAAAGTTTGCAAATAATTAATTCTACGATTTTGTAAATGTTGTATCGTCTTGCGAGGAATGTGTTCAATCTGCAAAACAATTTTGCTTGTCAGTCTCCGTTCCTATTGTTAGAAGTCTTCAGCAGTGAAAGGATGCCAGAAGAGTACTCACCTAAATTTGCACTTACGAGGTCATGAGCAGGCAAAGTCATAACAATCTTAATTTTTTTTTTACTTTTTGGTCACTGTTTTAAGTTTCCTGCTGTTAGTGTGCTGCATCAAAAGGTAAATTCTTAGTATCTCAACAAAGCTGTGTGCCCATGGAAAAAAAAGAGTTTATCTATTTTCCCTCCCTACTCAGTGTCACGCCTGTGGAAATTTGACTAACTTGCAAATTGGCAAGTAGGCACGCATCATCACTGCTGTAGTGACATCGTTGCATTTTCCCAAGCCACACTCGGCAAACTGTTCTCCGTGCATTGCCAACTGGCCCGTTATCACCTCGCATCATTACAATAGTTCCTTTAACCACAAAATGTTCACAGCAATAAAGTGCCGCTACTCAAAGTGCACAACTACAATGTCATGTTAGCACAGAGCAAATTAATTTTTAGGCCTATGCTAAGAAGACACGCACAGTGAATTCCTTTACAAGGTCACACAAACGCACTCCCATGCGAACCGACCTCATAAGCTCCAGCAGAAGACTGCAGTCCTCGAGACAGCCAATTTGAGGCCAAACTCATGTATTGGCTGTGTTCCGTACATATTCAAAGGGAATACACAAAGCACCAGGTCAAGATGTCCATCAAGCATCACTGAAAGCCAGTGTAAGTTAACCACAAGCTAGATTGCTGTACTTTGTTTATTTGTGGCTGCTTGTGTGGTGAACTTGCAATGCTAAGCAACACCACATAAACATCTAAGATGGTGCTCAATGATTCTCTCGCTCTTTTCATGGTTGAATGCAGCAGCAACAAAAGTTTAAAATTCTAGTGCTGTGCACTAAGACTATTCAGTTTTGAGCCGCTCCGTCCAGTCGTAAGGTTCCCACCGCTTGGTAAACTCCAGGACTTTCTTCTTTTGCTCGTCAAAGCTCTCGTGCTGTTGTTTCAGCCAGAGTCTGGGCTCCGAGTCCAGCATGCCACCCACCACTTCCTATGCAATAAATAAATATATGCAATTTCAAGCACAATATGCACTGCAACTGCTTTAGCCACTGGTACAAACGCCAAAAACATGCAAGTACTGATTCCCTATTCCCATAGGCTGCTGTTGCAGTTCGCTTACAATCGCAAAGTGTAAGAAAGAGGATAAAAGACTGAAAACAATTCATAGAAACTGTAACCACAGCAGATCCTTGTTAAACGGAAGCTGAAGGGACCAAAAAAATCTGTTTCATTTAACAGGAGTTCCGTTTACCGAGAGATGAACAGGAGCGCAGAATTCAAATACGGAACCAATCATATTAGCGGCAGTTGCTCCACTTAAGTAGAAAATTTGTTTAAGAGATTTCCGTTTACTGAGAGCTTACTGTAAATATTAATTAAAACAATGAACACAGCAGGACTAGCAATGTGCACATGGAACAATTTTCAAGTGTGCACTGTGTATGAAACGGGTGGCGCATTGTAGTCTTTCTCTTTCACAGAAGTAAGTTACCTAGAAGATGTCTACTATCAATTGAATGTACGCTATATACATGAAGTGACACTAAGGGAGCCCAGCTTTGCCTAGATATCCAAATGATACAAAGAGTGACTTGCCTAACGTATTATCATTACACATAAAGGCACACCATCTCCTACATAGTCAAGGGTTCAATGATACATCGTCTGGCGAGGAGCGAAGATTTTAGAAAAAACAGCACTCACCAAAATCTGGAGCAAAAGAAAAGGAAAACTATTTAAACCTGGTAGGATTAAATAGTTTTTCTTTTCTTTTGCTCCCAATTTTGGCGAGTGCTCAGTTTTTTCTACAACTGTCTCATATATAGTATCAGCCTCATACAACCTCAGCCAAACAATATCGTCAACTTCACTAGGTACTACTTTTGCCCAAGTGCAGATTTACTATTATTGTTTTGCACCACAGCCGCTACACTGTGTGCAAATAGTGCTCTTCGAGCTCACTTCTCAAGGTTTCTGCAGCACGGCTGATGCCTAAATCCCAATTTTTCAAGAAGTCCCAAATTTTATTATTTCCTGACTCTCGATCAAAGCTTGATAGCTGCTTGGCTAGCCATCCGACTCTCGGTCAAACAGCTACCGACAGCCTATCACCAGCAAATGAGTGGCTCTATGAGACGCCCACTAATGGCAGAAAAGCCGCCACAACACGACAGCTCCTACCAGCAAAGCAATCAGCTACGTTTTGCTTAGACTTTGCTCCCCTATTCTTTTCTCCTGTATAAATAAATATTAAAGTTGTAGAACACATTGGCACTGTAAAGGATGAATCTCTTCCGACATCGTGGAAGCTGATCACCAATCGGTTACCTTTCCAAAGTAAACTGGAAAGTCTTTTTCGTCTTCAACAACATGAGCGAATCCTCCTTGAAGACCGAAGTCAACCGAGAAGTAGGGCAGCCCTCTGGGAATCTGCAATTGTCGGAAGGGACAGTAGGTGGTAATTAGGTGGTATAAGTAAGCAAGACTATTGCAGTCTACTGTTTATAGGTCGTAAATGAACATTCAGAGCTATGGGAGGTCACATTCCCACGCAAGAGAAATGGATCCACTTTCTAAGACTGTAGTACACATATAAAGATGAACAGCATTCATTGAGCCTATCGATTACACTTATTTTTTCATAGCATAACAGCAGCAACATTATGTCAAAACACAAGCAGTGCTTTCCATATGGTACGAAAAAAAAAAACTGCGTCCTTTCAGAGTGCGTAGAAATGTAATTATATTTATATTTCACAACCTTTGCAGTCTATAAATACAAAGTCCAAAAACCCTAAAAAATGAAAGGAGCAAACCATAATAAGGAAATTATGAAAATGTGTGCAGTCTTTTCTATTCGCACAGCAAAATGCACACATCATGGTGGAACATTATTATGCTGTTCATGTCTCAGTGACAGTTGCAGTCACATACACATTCTTTGAAAGCTTGAAAGGTGCAACCAAATAATTTGACAGCCTGCAGATTCAAGTCAACACCAATAGATTGAAATAAAATTAACATACCGAGTTTCGTAGGCCTTTCTTTGACAGGTCGACAAGCTTTTTGTTTTGGGCCCACTCACTCTCGCATTCCATTATGGCTTTCTGAAACACGGAGAGGATCATGTATTTAACTTCATCAGTGTTCAAACTTGCTTTATAACAGCTATTGCGTACAAGACAGTTGCTTGTGCTTGATGTAAAGCATAGCGAACGTCAATCACTTTTGCATGCTGAGCTTTTCAGAAAGACTGTCTACATTTTTAACTAACCTTGAAGTACATTGGTGCCAAGTTTCCAATGTCCATGGGCACTGGTATGCATTCTATGACTGCATGTGGGTGGTGATGAAATGCAACAGCTGTCTCCATAAATACGGTGTCTTTTCCCATCTCCTCAAACATCTTTGTCAAACCTTTCCTAAACACCTAGGTAAAAAAAAAACTTTTTTCTTTTTCGAACAGTGAATGTACCCAAAAACAAGGCTGTTTTTACAATGTGCAAAAAGATCTATGCACACGGTGCCACAGAGGAAAAGCACTATCAACTTCAATGTGACCCACTGGTCAGACCAGCATAAATGTCTATGGTATGTAGCCTGCCTTGCTACACTAGTGCTTTTGAAAAAGGTATGAACAGCACATTCCATATTGTTGCCACACTGATGGAAAGCACATATGAGTGGGCTCACTATCTAAATTACTGAAGAGCTAGCACAAAAGCACAAACAGCGACTTTTTTTATTTTAAGAAATTCAACAACAAAGATTTTGCTCAAGTCATTGTTTTGTTTTTTTCCCAAACTTCCCCGCAATATGAAATTTTTTGGAGCACATACGTTCATATCAAACATGACACCTTTGCTCCCCTGGTTCATCCAGAAAAAGTGATAAAAAATCACTGTCTTATAACATACAAATCAGTGGTTCTCAAATGGGGGTCCACGAAATGCATGTTTGGGGGAAAAAAATGTTTTTTTTTTTTAAAGCCACACTATGCTACGTGACAGCAGCCCCATCCGATTTTTTATATGCGTCACTGCATAGCTTCTTTGCATTGTGGCGGAGCCGACTTATGTTTCCTCTTTTTCATGAGATGGCTGTAAAGCTTCTGTTGTAGTTTTATATAACATATGCATAGCATGCTTTTTCCAGACTTGCATACTTGAAGAGGAAATGCAGGTAGAAACAGGTTGAATGTGGCTGCAAACCGTACAACTAATCAGCAAGCTGTTTAGATCGAATTGATGTGGCACTTTAGTCTGACCGTTCTTTGCAAGGTAGAAATAAAAGCCACCTATTTCACACTGCGTGTTGCGTTAATTTATGACCCCCCATTTCTCTCACTGCAAGAGGTCCCTTCCAGCGGTCTACAAAGGGTCCCTGAAACATCCATGGCTGAGAACCACAGACCTATGTGCTACTTGGTCAAGGACGATTTCATTGTTTATCGGCAACTAAAGAAAACGCAAGTACAACAAGAAGCGTCAGGAAAAACTTCATGGGCGAGGCTACACTGTCTTCCATGTATCAAAGGTTTGAAACCGTTTATGAGCTGATAAAGGTTAGAAGACAAAACAACTTCTCGCAACAACTGTGATTCTGTGCTGGTGCAGGTTCTAATCCCGCAAGCTGGTCAAATTCTAGAGAAAAATTTATTTCATCTTCCAATGGCAGTGGGGAGCACTCGGTATCTAGCAAGGACTACAATACAAATTAAGTGCTCTGGTGGTCAAATGCGTCATCAAAAGTTGGAAAAGAACGACAGGTATTCAAAAAGTATGATCCTTTTCTGCTAATAGTACCGAAATCTCAAGTTTATTACTAAAAACGTCTATTTAAAAAAACAAAACACAGCTACTTACATGAATTTTTCAGCTTACCTGTACTTCGAGCCACACATCTTCGTCGAGCAATGTTCCACAAGCAACATGAGCTTGTGGGACAATCAAACAGTGCCCCTCAGTCAACGACTGATATGGTGGTAAGCATAAATAAGCCTGAAAATCAGGTACAACATTACAAGCAAACACAAAACGGTACTAAATGAAAAATGCAAACAAACCATTTAATGTCCTAAGTTACACATTGTATGAGGTATATGTTCAGTAGAAGTCTAGATTTCTGTCACAGAGCTCTACTTCTTGTTTTGATAAACTCCTGATAAGTTGAACAGTTTTTTAAAGATAAACTACAGCTGTCTTACTGCATATTGTGCTGCTAGCACCTACCATAGCACAGTTAAGCATGCTTGCCAGCTAAACATACAAAAGTGCCAAGGAGAAACATGTCAGTTTAATGAAATACAGGAACAACCCTTTAAATTTGTCTACCATAGAGCTACGGGTTCAGGAAAAGTGTTATATTGCACTCCCCCCCCCCGAACTTCTAGAATACGGGTAAGCTACACCTCTGGCTCATCCTTCGATGTTTCCTTTCATGCAGTGTACACTGATGTTCCATAAAAACATATCAAAAGTAGGATGCTTCACTTCTTCATTTCTTGTTACATCACGTAACAAAAGCACAATCTCAGGAGGGCAACTTTTCTTGGAAACAAAGCTGGCCATCACAAGAAACTCGCTGTCGTGAAAAACCCCATCTTTGATCGTTTTCATGCCACAAACTGTCGTAGAGCCGTGAACAAGGAATTCCAACAAAGGGAAATAACTTCACAAGATGCACTTGTTTTCAGGGAACAAACGTGACAAAAGCTTATTGCAAGCTGTAGTGGTGCTTGCTCCATGTGCGAATGGAAATGTGCAACTCACCCTGATCCCTATGGCAATAATTAGGTGTTTCTTCATTTCACGGCTGTCGAGGCAGTATCTACACTTCTCCAATGCTTTAGACATGTGTTTATGCTCTGTCAAGAAAAACATTAAACAGTCTTTCAAATAAATCCTAGCAAGCACTCGACAGCAGGGGCGTGCGAATGTTCGAGTTTCGAATTCGAATCGAATAATACCTAGTCGAATAATTCGACAGGGCAAATGTCTAACGCGACAAAGGCCAATGGTGCAACTTGGTAAAGGTGGGTGGCTAACACAAACGTTAACGTCATTACAGTAGGCCTTTCATTAAAACTTACGCGATATCCTGGTTCAAAAGCGATTGCATGCTTATTTTAAAGGAGATTATGTCATTTCCACACGCAAAAAAACACATGAAAAACTGTCAAGCCCTTCACAACTTCACTTCCGAAATGAAGGCACAGAATTTTCGCGTAGTTCGGTCGTATACGCCGCAAGCGCCGAAAGACGTCCCAACTTTGGCCTGCGGTACCCTGAGTGATTGGCTTCAGAAGTGAAAATGTGTTCACGCTGTGCATTCGCCACTTCCACACCGCACCACTCTTTCGCAAACTCTCATCCTTCCGGCACACAGTTAAAACACTTCTGTGAACGGCCGCCCGAAGATGTTTGGGCCCGGAGCACCCATGGCGATGAAGCACAACATTACCGTTGTCAGATGAGCCGTACTGCGCGACCATAGGGGGAAAGAAAAACTAGCTACCATACCCCCTCTGTCATCCTTCAGGATGTTAGGAGTGGCACTGCTGACTGGAATGGCGGCTTTTCTATCAACGTGCTTGTGCGCCCACAAGAGCTGAAAAAGAAACAACCGAACAAGTGCGTAATAAAGCTGTCAGCACGCCGTAGCGTCCTTATTTTTCCTTTGTCTTGCCGTAACTGGCTATACACGTTTCGTGTAACTATACTATTCGATATTTTTGGCAACTATTCGGTGCTGTTCGATTTGAATTCAATTCGAGATGAAATTTCACTATTCGCACACCCCTACTCGACAGTAATGCACATCGTATTTTCATGGATGTAAACGATGAATGCAATGCCCCCATTCTTGATTAATTGGGCAACTGGGCCTTTTTAAGTAATCTGCTAGCATCATGGTAAACATGGAAGCTTGGGCAAGATTGCACAACTCCATGAAATACCTACAGTACTGAAAAATGGGGACAGAGGAAAACAGGGACAGCTCTTATTTTGTGAGTTCCCATTTTTCAGCGCATACAGTTACTTCTCATAGTTAGCTCAGGTGGCAGAGTAGCTACCACAGATAGGCATTAGTCCCAGGTACAGTTTCCAAACCAGAGCAAGCTTTTCTTTTTTTTTTTAATTGTGAATATTTTTAAAAGACCAGTCTGGGTTTAATTTGTAGCTTAGTAATGTTCTCAAATGGATGAGAATTATGTATTTTCCCTTTCACAGAGCTTTCTACATCATACATATTTCCTTAAATGTGTGTGTGTGTGTGTGTGCGCGCGCGCGTGCGTGCGTGCGCGAAAGAGAAAGAAAAATGGCACTACCTTGAATGGCTTTCATTCTGTCACGCGCATCTTGCTTCGCAGAAGAATCATGCTGACTTGCTTTGTCCATGACAGCGTCGTCAAAGTCATAATCTTGGCTCTTTGAGACTCGTACCTGGACAAAATCTCCCTGTCATAAGCGCATTTCCAAAAAAAGGAAACAGCAACACTAGTACAACGTGTGCATGCATATCACATCACCTCACCTTCCCAGCGAGACGCGCAAACTCTGCATTCTGATCTTCAGCTGTGGTCATTTTCTCCCGCTCGAACTGGTGGCAAAAAAGAAAAAGGAAATGCAGCAAATTTTATTGCAGCACGAGACGGCATCTGTAGAACAGACTACAGGGCGAGTTGGTTGGGATTCATCTCATAAACAGCACAGGCATTACAAGGACGAAGGAAGATGAAACGGACACGCACTGTCCCGTTTGGTCTTTCTTGGTCCTTGTGTTCCTTACACTGCATACATTTGTACGCGGCTTACCAAATTCTTGAGAGAATGTCGGTCGTCGTCAGCAAAGTATCGCACCCGTTCACCACCTCTGTCATGTGTGGGAACCTGCGAAGGACAACCAATCCCCTGCAGTCCCGTGCTAACACACAGCATTGTCATATCAAGAGTTGCACGAGCACGTGGCAAGACACGTACCTTTGCTTTCTTCCTTGATGGCCCGCTGACTTCAGACGGCTCCGAGAGCGGATGTGCGAAGCCACGACCGTCGGTCTTGGTCAGGATGACCACTTCCTCACGAGAGCCTCGCTGTGCTCCATCGGGACACGTGGAAGCACCGACAGACTCCCTCGCCTTCCTCGCTTCCTCAATTTCGTTCTTCAGTTTTTCGTATAGTGCCGTGTTTCCCAGCATCTCAGCCTTTATGAGCTTTGCACCCAACGCATTCAGCTCCTTGTCCGACAGCAGTTTAGGGGCAGCACGCTCCTCTCTCTGGGCAAATGAATCAGGCTCCTTTTCTCGTTTCGGCTGCTCGCACGGGCTGGCGCTCTCCTGCTGCCTTGGAGGCCGGCGTTCCTCCTGCAAGCAATCCCTTCCCTTGTTGCTGATGTCTTGCTTCTGCTCATCTTGTTTGTCTATTAAAAGAATGGATACAGCATATTTGGCCTGCTAGTTCAGTGAAATTTAACAATGTGTATAGCATTGCCAAGAAGAGGCCTAGTAGGTAAATGTTAAGAATGTGAGCCAGCAGAGTGAACACACGACAATAGCAGTAGAAGACATCCCACAAACTTCTCCTTTTCCTTTCATGTAGCGCTTGTTAAAAGGGTACCAATACGACATGACTTTCATTTTTTGCATTATATACAGTGAAACCTCGGTGATACGAATCTCACGGGACCACCACCAAAAATATTCGTATCATCCGAAATTGGTATCACCAGAAAGCACGGAAAATTAGCATGCGAGAAAAGAAAGCTGGCGTACATTTTCATTTATTGTTTTTCAGGGCCACAGCAACGTCACGAAGAACCCTGAATGATTGTCCAGTTAAGTTTTTAGATGTCGGCAATCATACCGGCACTCGTAAATATATGACCCGTACGCGTGTATTTAAATAATGAACCAGGTGCATTGTGACCCGCGACAGCAGTAGCCCCTTCCAAATTTTAGTATGCTTTTTTGCATGACACTGAAGTACTGCAGCGAAAGTAACAAAAGAAGCGCTTTTAAGCGATGGATCGAGGCCACAAAATTACAGAACCACGGTCCTGTGTTATGATTTTGTTATCGCGGAGGTGTTGGGGATGTTTTTTGGGAGATTTACGGCCGTGCCCGCACAAGTGTGACCTCAACGGTAGTGCATGTTGACGTTGTGAGGCCTGACTCCTTCGCCAAGATCGTCCTCGCCTTCTTTTGGTCCTCATCCACCTTTCATAGCATGTCTGATGCACGAAGCGGGCACGTGTAAACACAATACAACGACAGCAGCCTGCGTCAATGCATTAGATAAAAAAAAAGCATGCCGCTAATGTACTCCGTAATCTAAACGCGAAGGCACACAAGAGCCTCAAAGCACACAAGAGCCTCAAACGTTATTTTTATTGATTGTACTGAAAATCATTGTACTGCCCAACTGCCACGCTCTCGAATGAGAGTAGCAGTATTGTAAATAAATAAAATAAATAAATAAAAAAGATTCACGCACACAATCTCGGAGGCCGTGACGCGTCTCTGAAGGTTTATTCTGACTTTAAGAAAAGTTTTTTTCTTACACCGTGATTCTGACGATTTGCGGTGCGGCGCGCATGCCCACGCTTGCGTTCCCGCGCTCACACGTGCTTGGCGCGTCTTCTGCGACAGCGCGGACAGCACCTATTCGTACTTGGGTGGTAGCGTATGTTCGTATAAAACGTCGCTGGGTGAAAATCGGTTCACAACAACCTTACTCTATTACACTGCAGGCCAATGGGCCTTGGCCGGGACCAACGAAAAATTCATATCACCCCGAAATTCGTATGAGCTGTGATCATATCACCGAGGTTTCACTGTAATGGTACAAACTTTCTCAACCCTAGAAAAAATAGTGTTTAATCAGTTATAAGGCAGTCATAAATATAACGCAAAGATACAGTTGGGAGATACAAGAAAATGGAATTAAGTTTGCACACTAAATGTAAGGCGATACATAGTAGCCAATGAACTACTAGGACTTGAATGTGATCATTTGAAATACAGTCTACATCCAATTTCTCAGACTCCTCAGGCACGGCGAAATTGTCCTGAAAAATGAATGCACGCCTTCTCCCTGCTCTAAGAGGCTCAAATCGCCATAGCCACATCCAAAATAGCTCTGAATATCTGCCAGTAGGTGTCTCAGTGCTCGTACGATGACAGGGGATGGTCCAAGTGAACATTAGTTCATTCTTAATCGAACAAAGAAAAAGCTTAATAAGATAAACACAGCCCAGTAAATGGCACTTTCTGGAAACTCCTTTCGGCCAGCTGCTGAGGTTGCACTTGTATCTCAATCGACGGCATTCACACTGCATTGGTGTGAGAGCAAATTCTGCATATTCAATATCGTTCGAACCAGATTGGGATCGAATTCCTCAATCGTGATAGGCTCATTTGCACAAGTTGTGCAAGCCAATCACAACAATGAATTTCAATCCTATACGCGCATAGGCACAATCAGAAGTGCATCGAGTAACACCTGTATAACAGCAAAATTATGCACTACTATCTGAAATATATTTGCTTGATACACAACACCGCGTCTGCATTGCAACAGTGGACACAGTGTCGTATTACAACAGATTAAGCAACGAAAGAAGAGAATTTAAGGGCTCGTTTTTTTGTTAGACACACCCTAATGAAAACCAATAGACAATGAAGCCAAGAAAGGTAAAGCAGACGTTATTTGTAGTCTTTTAACTGTATTGTAGTAATTATCATATAAATGTGAAGAAATTAAAGTGGACGAAAAGACAACTTGCCGCGGGCAACAACCGAACCTGCAACTTGTGGATAACGTCCCCTTTACCTTCCTTGGCTTCATTTTCTGTTGGTTTTCAGCAACAGATCAAGGAGGAAGATAACCTTTTGTGTCTTTGTAGAACTCTTTTTTCATCCAGCTGGGCTTTGAAGAAGATGACGACGATGAGTGCTCCCTTCTGTGGCGATGTTTGCCAGGGTGGCCGTCCTGATCAGAGTTGTCGTCGTCATCACCTGCTCGCTGGAATCTTCCACGTTCTTCAGACCGCTTCTTGGACCCTGATGACTTACTGTCTCTGTCTGGATATTAGGCATGAGGTTAGCGGTAGACCAATCAGGACTTAGAAATAGCATCTTATAGGACAGTACGAGCAATTGATATTACTTACATTTTTCGCGATGATGTGATGGTCTCTCAATTTCCTCATCCGAGCCTGGTCTTTGCATTGCTTTGTAACGTGACGGTCTGTCCCTTTCCTCATCCGAGCCCGGTCTTTGCACTGCTTTGTGACGTGACGGTCTATCCCTTTCCTCATCCGAGCCCGGTCTTTGCACTGCTTTGTGACGTGACGGTCTCTCCGTCTCATCGTCCGAGCCTGGTCTTTGCATTCTCCCATATCTTCTGGATGTGCCATGCCTTCCGTGATGCCTTTGACCACTTGAACCAGCCCTTGACTCAGCTTCCCTAATCATGCTCTCCAATTTCTCTAAGGACTAAAACAAAATGAAAAGTAGAAAAGCAGTTACTTTACAAGTGATCTGTTTCATCCATTAAGTTTTGGACTGCTCCCTAGAAGAATACCGAGAGAAACCATTACGTGTTTTCCTAGGTCAAAAACAGCCGAAAAGCAAACTTTCCCTAGGTATCAAGAAATTCTCAAAGCATCCCATGAGCAGATCTTGGTTACAGGGTGCAAAGTTCACATGACATTGCGTGGTTGTAGCATAAGAACAGCAGAGTCATAAAGAAATCTATCTCCCCCGCACTTCTGCTTGCTCTGTACTTTCTTCACATTTAACTTCACCAACCTACACAACACTGTTCCAAATTACTTGTAAGCCCCTCACAGCAACCTAAGTTCTACAAACAACCGGACACTATGAAGTAGGTCTGCACGCAGACTTGGACAGGTCATTGGGCTTCTGTGCACGTGTGTGCTAACAACACAAATTTTGAAATTAGATGTACTCATTTTCTGCACAGTAACAAAAACTTTGAACACATGGATATGCAAGTAAAAAAAATTTTAATGAACACCATTTCTGTTGAGGAGGGCCTAAACAGGCTTTAATCTTTTCAATCTGTAGCTGTTCCCATTTTAAGTATGCGGACGCTGGAGGCACCAGCACTCAAAGTAGCAGAAAGACACCAACTGTAATAGTGACAGCCGCACCTGCTTCTGTTACATTACATGGATTCAAAACTCCACATGGGATTGGTGCAGTGCATAGCAAGAGTGACAGAGGCCAAGCAGACGTCACCTGACAGCATCATTGCATACATAAAAATTTCAGGCTAGCTAAATTACACACACAGCAAGAATTATCCCAGGGTG
Organism: Rhipicephalus sanguineus; assembly: GCF_013339695.2. Classification (NCBI taxonomy): domain Eukaryota; kingdom Metazoa; phylum Arthropoda; class Arachnida; order Ixodida; family Ixodidae; genus Rhipicephalus; species Rhipicephalus sanguineus. Next base: position 55,730,524 of record NC_051177.1, read on the forward strand.
CTTTACGGTGCAAGGCCATCCCTGACTGAAATACAACTAAAATTCAGGATTGTTGTGGTAATAAACCAACCCCATATCGCTCCGCAGCTACTTCCTCCAATGGTCGACTTTCGTCGGCAGCTTGTTCACGTATCCTCTGGTAGGCACGCTTCAGCCACCTCAGGCCTCCATCACCAACGGCGGATGCAGCTAGTGTCGGCTCTGCTGCCTTGGCTTCATCTTCCTTGGGCAGTCCAATCCCGCCTTCTTTCCAGTATGGGTTCAACTCGCGCTCGTGTTGGCCAGGCTAAAGCAAAACAACAGTGTGTTACCAATGACAGTCACAACATGAAGAGGACGTCTGCTCTCACACGCTAGCCTACAAGCAAATCCTATTTACATTTTAGCAGCTCGCAGCCAGGTGTGCACTAGCTTCAGTGAAACATTGCCCCTTATTATTATGTTGAAGCACATCTACTCAATGAACACAACAGAACTTGCTGGCATCAAAGAAACACTTACAGAAAAAAAAAGAAGTCTGCTCGCTTGCATCAGAAAATTACACTTTCACTTGACAGAAACAGCACTCTTGCTGCAAGATGATGCTTGGTAGGCCACAAAACGTACAAAAAGAGAAGATCGGTGGCAATGCCCCCTTGAAGCTTCCGCACCAATTTGCCACAATGTCAACTCACTGTGACGGCGTTTGCTACAGCCTGTGTATTCCTTAGCAATAAATTGATTACGCCGTGTTGAAAGAGAGTCGGAGTTGTTAAGCAGCAAGTTTTAGGAACATTTACTGAGCCAACATGGTCAAAATACAGAATTTAGTTTGAGATTTGTGATAGCACAAAATTCAAAAAACTGATTTCTGATATTTTTTTAAGATAAATTTAAAAATTATCAGTTTATCAGTTTGTAATTGTAAAAGAGAAGAGTGCCCTCAAAGAATAATTGCTCAGTCTAAACTGATTTAGTGTTTCACATTAGTGCACCTTTTAAGTTGCTCTTCCGTTTCTTTGTATAAAATATGTTCCCATATCTCACTTTGATTTGCTGAAGATATTTCAACATTTATTTTAACCGATTGTAACTTGATAACCATCCGATAAAGCAGAATGCATGACAACAGGTATAAACAGGAAACAATTGTCAGCTACCGCATGTTTGTGCGCCATGTCAAAGTTAGCATGCTCAAAGAGCCAGGGGCGGCGCCAGGATTTTTTTCCTGGGGGGGCACCCACGACAAGTGAGTTCCTTCAGGGGGGCAGGGAGGCTGGGAACATATGCATTGTATTTTGACTATGCTTGCTCTTGGGGGGGCAGGGGGGGGGGGGGGGGGGGGGGGGGCAGGCGAAAATTTTTGGGGGGTGCCAGCCTCCCCAAACCCCCCACTGGCGCCGCCCCTGCAAATAGCTAGAAGGTAAACCCGCTAAACTACTTTCCAATGGTAACACAATCATGTAAACACACGATCAATGGTAACACAATCATTTAACACAATCATGTTACAAAGCAATAGTGTGGCATACAGAACACATAGCACGAGTCGGTCAAACATCAGGCAACATCATTTACATAGCACCAGATTCGTTACAATTGTGCACCCACCTCATAAACAGTCCTCAAAGTCTTTTCTCTCTGCCCGGGCCCACCTGTCCTCTCGCCTCTTCTCTGCGCTCTGTGATCCTTTGACGATATTGTTGGGATGACATCTTCGAAGTTCATCCATGCGTCTCTCTGTGGTAGGTAATGAGAAGTGTCCTGCTTGATCGGTCATCACACTTCGATTGTCAATGAAAATCTGCGAGTGACAAGTCTACAATGTGTCCTCAGTGGCCGGCACCTGTGTCGTGTCTACGGCGCACATTCATCACCTTTTGCTGTTGTGCCCTGGTACTGAGGACGTTGGGTGCAGAATGCCTATGAATGCCAAACTAAAAACAAGTATTCCAGATGACTTTAGCCGCTGGATAGCAGACAAGTGCGCTCATTCATTGCTGCAATACCTGCACTAAAGAGGGTTGCATGCATTTATTTGGTGGCCTTCTGGCATTCTTAATGCGCACGTCTTGCAGCAAATGCCTCGAATTAAAGACGAAACGCGCTAGAACAGATATGAACTGTCATTCGTATTACACAAGCGCTTGTCAATTCTTCGTGTGTGTGTGTGTGTCTGTGTGTCTACTGTGAATAAAACTCGTGCATTACCTGCACAGCTTTTGGAGTATGGTCTGCGCTTCTCTCCGGCTCTTCAGTTGAACGCGCTTTAGGCGGTGCCTCGGCCCATTCGTCGCTTCTACCACTGCTGCTGCTGGAGTCCTACAAGACGTAAACCAAATTAGACCTCTGTTCGTGATTCATTGCAATGGAAGGGACGTTTTCTCGTGCAATAAGCTCACCGATCCACTCGACGCTTTCTTTGCTTTAGAAGATCGCTTCTTGTACTTTTGCTTCCCCTTCTTTTTCTTAACCTGTAAACAGTACGGGCGGGTCAGAACACATATTCCTGGTATTAGCGACAGATGACTACCTACCCGAAGAAAAGAATCCATTATGTTCTCAGTATATCCTCGAGAACTGCGTTAATCTTTCAAAGCAAACAACACATGCCGATTACGGCGCAAATGTCGCATCCGTGAGGGTCACTGGCACACTTGTCAATATTCACACTTGAGGCAAAAAGAATAGACGCTTAGCTTGTTTAATCCTTGCGCATCGGAGCGCGCACTTTTAGCAGAAGATGCTTGGTGCGGCTTCGCAGATGTCTTTCGTTGGCTTTATATTGGCCGCCATCCACGACGGTACAACGGCTCTTTGAGTGGCTCAATTTGGCTCACTGGCTTGCTTTCCAACGTGTGTGTGTGCGCGCGCGCGCGTTGTGAGAGACTCCGTGAGAAATCGTTGGTTTATGTGCCGTCTCACACTGGTCTCACTCCGAATCTGTGAAGCGTTCAACGCGTCGTAACAAAGGCCCTGTTTGTGATAGGTAATCTTTTTTTTGACACCAGCCAAGATGGCGGAGCGACCTGAAGATCTCAACTTGCCTCTGTCTGTTGTTACGCGTATCGTCAAAGATGCCCTTCCCGATGGCGTCAATGTTTCGAAGGAAGCTCGGGCAGCTTTGGCTAAAGCGGCGAGCGTGTTTGTCCTCTACACCACTTCGTGTGCCAACAACTTCGCGTTGAAAGGCAAAAGGAAAACTGTGACCGGCTCCGATATCATATCGGCGATGGAAGAGATGGAGTTTGAGAGTTTCATCGACACACTCAGTGGGAATCTGGAGCAGTTCCGCCAAGGCAAGACGAAAAAGGATGCGAATCGAGCCAAGAAGCACCAAGATGCTAGTGACGTGGTCTCCGCTGGCGACGCCGAGATGGTAGACGACGGCGAAGTCGATCCAGGTGACGAAGATGCGAGCTGAAAGTGGAAGACTGAAATCACGCAGTTGTTCGATGCATGTTGACCGTGCGGCGCCCACGCTCGGAGCAGCTTTGTTGTTCCGGCTGCAAATCTTGCTGCCGACTGGCATTCATCTCCGCTCGTGCCGTGGTTAAGCTGCAAGTGATTTATGTATGCAAGTTGATTATGTCATCTTGTGCTTGTCAGTCGCTGTTGTCGTTAGCACTGTTGCCCCCAATTTTTTTAGAAAAAGCAGCGACGCGGGGTACCTAGACCTCATTAACAGCGCCTTAATTGTTGGCTGTAACTTGGAAGCCTGCGTGTTGTGTCTGGTTGCTGTATTTGGACTATGTGCTGTGGGCTTGTTGGTCTAGATCTTAAATAAATTCACGAAGGACTGAAGAAAGGGTGGCCTCTGTCTTCGTTGTTTTTTGTGTTTTACGTTAAGAGCACATAAAGGCGCCTTGAAAAAAGTATATTAGAGTTTGATTTCTTGCATCTGTAATGGGCAAATGGTTAGACAGGATTCCCGGACTGATGTATGTGAACAACCTAGTCTTATTAGCAGACAATCCACGGTATTTACAGGAACTCGTTACTATGTGTAGCAACCAGGTGATAAATCCAGGCTTCAATTTTTAGCACACAGAAATTGGGAATTATCATTGCTAATTAAGAAATAAGTACTAACCTGATGTCGATCCAACAGCAAATCATTCCAAAGGTCAAGCATTATAAGTACCTAGGTGTATGTATCACTGAAGAAAGGATCTATGGAAGCTTCCACCAAGATAATGTGAGAATAAGAGCAAGATGAACTGCAGCGATAATGAAAGACAGCACTTAGGAGTTGCAAGAAATATATGGTTGTGCAAGGGATTTCGAAAAGCTTAGTGTTACCAGCACTAATGTCTCCCAAGTGCACTTTCGTGCTTAAAATCAGAGGACTTGGCCTGGTTGTAAGTTAACAAAAGGTCAGTGGTCCATGGAAAACCCACAGCTGAGGCAGTGCAAGGTGATATGGTCCCGGCTTCTCTTGAAGTGACAGAAGTACAGAGCAGAATAAGCTCTGAAGAAAGACTCAAACGCCTATGAAAAAAAGGGGCAGCTGAAGTGCACATATGTGTGTACCTCGTAAGCATGCTTGCGAAACTGAGGTAAAGGTCGATTGATAACGAAGTACAGGGTAGATGAAGTTGTAAATCAGACACGTGATAAGATGATATGCAGTAAATTTCTTGAAATCGGTTGAATTTCTTGATAACATTACAAGTGATCAGTTACTTTTATTCTGTAATGCTCACTGTAGTTTGATAACTTTTTTTGCTAATCAATTACATGTAGCCACTTGCTTTATTGGCGATACAAGCCACAACAAGCTACTGAGATTTGAGCAATTTACTGAAAACTACACTTCAACACTCATGATATTGTCTTACAGACACATAATGAGCACTTAGCTAAAGTCTGCACACGATTGAAAAAGACATAGCAAGACGGATGTGCTCGCATGAGGCGTTCAAAGGGTTGATTTAACGCAAAACATACATACTTGCTCGTTGCGGCTCATTTGTATTACATTAGTGCAGCTAGGCTCTCGCCAGCTTGTGTTACGAAAGTGTACCACCCGTAAAATTTTCTTTTTCTGCCAGGATTTGCCACAAGGCATATGAATGGTAAATGAATGTCAGATAAAAGGTTCCCACTGTGCATCATGCAAGAACTGCTGCACTAACTGAAAACAAGTTCGTAGCCCAGTAGTCGCAGTTTTGAGGCACGTCTGGTTTCAGTCCAGCCTTTTTTTAAATCATTTAGTATGGTTGGCCAAACTCCAAGGCCAATCAGAATAAACCAACTACATCCAAAGCAGATGATGTCTACCCTCTGATGGCCACAGCAGCCAAGCACTTGAGGTCATCTTATGTCAATCCCCAAGACCAGGTAATGAATGTTGTAAGGGCCACTCCAGCTTGAAACCTCCAAAGAATTGCTCCCTGCACCTAGGTAAGATTACAGGGAAGGAATCAGGCACTGGAAATCTAAGGCACAATATGTCCTGTTGAAGTGCTCGGGGAGCATGGGGATCTGACAGAAGCAATACAGGTATCTTACGAGGCAGGTGATTAAGCCACTCTGTCTTGTTGTTCACATGATTCTGACCATGCCTCTGTACCCACTACATCTCAGTATTAAGAAGTAACCTCTTGATAGCGTTGTAGCGTCTTTTGAACTTTTGCAACCTGCTTGGATTTTGATTGTCTCCAGCAAGGCTTACTTTCAAGCAATTTTCATCCCAGTTCACAGATCTAACTTATTAAACACTAGGTTTCATGGAAGTTGACCCAGTCGTTTCGGCAGCTGCCCATATCCTTTGTCCAATATACTAGACAAACGTCCATAGCCAGGCCACTGGAGGCTAGAGGTCTTCCACTTCCTCTATCTGTAGCACTGAGCGTGAGCATTCTGCAAACATTATTTTGCTGGAGAAAGACTCGTGAGCGTTTGCTGCAGCTGGAAGTGCCATAAAGTTGCGCGGAAAAGCTTGTACGGACTACTTGGAATGAAATTTGCAATTTGATCGCAGTACCTGGAAGTGCCTGCAGACAATTATTAATTTCAAGAGTGACATAATTTGTAAGACTCATCCACAATCAGGCTAGAGACAGGACTAGAGAAAAATATGTACAGAGAAGTTACTTTAAATGACATGGATATTTGGAACACATAAGTCAGAAGTATCATCATTTCAACTAAAAACGTATGTATTCTTGAATTAATGGTTTCACCAAACCATGAACTTCTTTTTTTCACATGCTAAATATGTTTATCCGGATGAGCAGTGAGACAAGTGCACAGTAGCAGTCATAGATATCACCTTTGAGACACAAAGCACTGTCATGCTGCTTCACACATGCTATTGAAAGCATTATTTGTGGCTTTTGCTCAATCTCTTGATGTTTCTTGCACTAATGGAACGGTTGCGTGTGCTCCAAAGCTTTGCTTATTATGTTGTTTCCTCGTGCACTTATGTTGTCTCGTGGGAACAGTAGTCCGCATATGCATATGCAGTAGTCCGCATATGCATATGCAGTAGTCCGCATATGCAGAGAGGGAAAGGCAGGTAGGTTAACTAGACTTTGCCCAGTTCACTACCCTACATGCGGGGAGGGGAAGGGAGGCAAAATAAAGAGAAAGCATGAGTGCGAACAATACACATGCACATTTCAGCGTAGCTATGGCAATCGCTTAAGTCAATTGCCTTCAAGAACTGCAGAACAGTTCGTACGGCTTTCTGGGCTGGGCCAGGCTCCAAAAATCTTTTCTTCAGTAAACGGCCAAGTCCACTCTGTTGCTCCAGTGTGACAAACGTCGCCACACTGGAGAGTCTGGCAATGTTTTTCAAGTTGGGAACAGTAGCACAAGAGTTGATCTATATTCTCTTCACATTTGCAGTTAGTGCACGTCGGTGAATCTGTCATTACAATGCGAGAGCTGCATGCGTTGGTAAATGTCAGGGGCATAGCCAACAATTTTAACAGTGAATGTGTTTAGCAAATCATTCCTTGCGAGTCGATCGCAGAAAACTGTCATCATCTTAACAGGTATGTGCGACAGAAATTGGGTAAATGCCAACACTCACCATTGGTCCACTAAAAATGAAGAAGGCAACAGTTCACAGCCCAATAAATGGCTGTGAAGTGACTGCGGCGAGCCGAAGACCCTGAGTATGTGCGAGAGAATACTACGAAAGGGGAAAGGCAACGGAGGCTGCGAGAAGACCCTGAAGCGATTGAAGGCTTACGCCAACAACAACGTGCCCGTAGATCTACGAGAGGTGTAAACGCTTGGTTTCAGCACAAGTTTCTGTCTCTGGAGTTTAGACAACCGTTTCGTGTCTGTGACTGTCTGTGGTTTAACTTGAACCTCCCTGCACTGAGAATCAACGTAGAAACAACACAGCATCACCTAGGCAACAACCTAGAACCTGCATCACCTAGCTAAGGTCTACAAACAACATAGAAGCAACCAGATTAGTTTTCAGAATCGTACAGTTTTGCTGTTTCATGCCTTGTGCAGCTTAGTGCAAGCGTCGCCATTCTCTTTTTTTTCAGGAGAGGGGGTCAACCACCCTATATGTATGTCCATGTATGTGTTTGTATGTGCACGTAATACTGAACAGCTTGTAACCTTCACCCTAAAAAAATATATTAAGGCAGCTTCGCACTAGTAATGCCAAGCCTGAAGGATGTGCAGAGCTGGGTGGCCTTCTTTGTTTCTCTTTATTTTTATTTCTTCCTCTCTCTATTTATCGCATGTCTTTTTTCTCGTTGTTTATTTCTATTTCTTTCTCTTTCTCGCTCTTTCTATCTTTCTTTCTATTGCTTCCCTTTCTATGCTATTATTTACTCTTTCCCCTCCTCCTCACCCGTCACTTCCCTTTACCACCCCCTTGCTATATTACTATATACTATACAAGGCTATGCTATGAACGCTCACTACTGCCTACAGGCAACAGGGCCTCCCTGCTACGACCACCAACGACCTCCTGTTCCCTTCGCCGCCCATCCTCCGGGCTCTCCACAGCCTCTTGGAGTTTGTGGGGGCTAGAGTTACTGTATATGCTACCTTTAGGTTACTGTATATGCTACCTTTAGGTATATGCTACCTAAAGGTAGCACAGTAACTCTAGTGGGGGCTAGAGTCACTGTATATGCTACCTTTAGGTAGCAGAGTTGCGCATAGGTCCGGCTAGCAACCACAGCTATGCGGTGAAGTCGCACTTTGTTTTTGCAGGCGACATGCCTACCGTGTCGCCGATTAACTTGTCTGGCGTGTCGAAGACCGGAGATAAACATTGGCTGTTGATGGCTAGTGTTAGTTCAGTTCACTGCAGCGGCGGCGTCAAGAAATAAAAATCACAGCATATCCACGGAGTGAATGATGATGAGTGGGCGAAGCTGCGGAGGTTCATCGGTAAACCGTGAATCTTCCGTGAATTCTGCCCAGTACATCATCACCGACGTGAGATCGGGCGCGTTTATACTAAAGGTTCGATGAGTTATGACGACTTGCAGCTCACTTTAATTTTACATGTACGCTGTGAATTTTCATTGTTTAGAAAAGCATTGCTTTAGAAAACATCTGGCGTCTTTCGTTAAGCAGCTGGCGTCTTTTCGTTTTGCTTTGGAAACATCTGGCGTTCTTTCGTTTTGCTTTTACAAAACATCTGGCGTCTTTCGTTGGTTTATTTCATCAATCAACGGCGTTCTGAACAAAATTTTTATTGTTTAATCACGCACAGGAGAAATCTCACCAGGCAATAAATACCTTGGAGGTAAACAATGGCTGCTAATGGGAATGAGAGACAGAAGAAGTCGGCTTTTAGCTAACACTTACACTTCTACTTCTACTAACGTTTCCTACTGGAACATGCCAATGGCTGCTAATGGGGAATGAGAGACAGAAGAATTCGGCTTTTAGTTAACGCGCACGCTGCGAATTTTTTATTGTTCAACAACGCACAGGAAAAATCTTCCACCGGCACCACCTTGGAGGTCAAGATCTGGTACTAGCGTTACGACTGGTTACGCACTACTACGACTACGAGGCATATTACGAGGGACGAACGGGTGCCGCCTTAAGAAGCTTCGCCCCTAAAAAATTGGCCCAAGCGGCAGCTTCTCCGCAATGCATGGTTACTAGCGGCGTTGGAAGACAGATGCGCAACTCTGCTGCCTAAAGGTAGCATATGCAGTAACTCTAGTGGGGGCGACCCGAAATCGCCGCCTACCGTTAAGCGACCGCAACTTGCCGGACACTCCCTTCACCATCGGCCTCCCCCATGAATGGACGATCACTCCGGCTGCTTATCCTTCTCTCTTCTGCAATCCTCTTTTATTTCCCACTTCCCCTTCCCCTGACGCTGCTCCGTGCTCCCTATTGGGCTGCAGAATCGAGCGTCATTTCCGCAATAAACACCACTACTATGCTCTACTAGCGTGCCTCCGAGTGGTTATACGCTCGTCTTCGTATCGGGGGTACGCGGGTTCGAATACCGCCTCGCCAATAATTTCTCTCTTTCTTTTTCTTTCCATCTATTTCTCTCTCTCTCTCTCTGTACTCGTTCTCTCGCCCATCATGGGTATTGCATCCCACGCCGGACAAATCGGCGCACGTGTTATGGGAGCGAAGCAGAAGAGGACGATAGAGAGCACGTGCCAGTCCATGATGATGATAGTTGTCTGTCGTCGACCAACGACATAATGAAAGCTTAACAGCTCCGCCGTAAAAGAAAGGAAGAAACAAAGAAAAAATTGCACCATCTTCCGCTAAAGGGGACCATGAGGCGATGCGAAGCCGGAGCACTTGCACGATCGCGTTCCGTTGGCGTTCGTTGGGCATGCTACCGACCTCGCGTCGTGGAACGCGAAGGGGGACGCTACACCCGTCGTATCTTCCATCTAGCCTGGCCGTTAATTCTCACAGGGCGAGCGGGGAACGCGGTCTACAGGCGGGCGAGAGGGGGGCAGCGTAGGAGATGAGAGAGAAGGGGAGGGGACGCGCATGCGCTTGAGCGCATCGCGGCGTTGCGCAGGAGAGAATTTCGGCATGTCTAGCCCGCGTTTCAGAGGAAGAGTGGAAAGGGGGAGGGGAGAGGGGAATGAGGAGGGGAGAACGAAAGTGGAAAGGAGGAGGGGAGGGAAAGCGGAAAGGAGAAGGGGAGAGAGTGAGTGGAGAGGAGGTGTGTGGAGAGGGTATGCGCATGCGCAGTAAGGGTGGTCACGCCGCACACCACCACCACCACCGGATTGAGCTCCGCCTTAAGATACTTCGCATCTAAAAAGGTTTGCACCCTTCTGAGTTTATTTTGTCCCAAAACAATAGCGGCAATAATGACATGCGCGTTACGAGCGTGGCGAAGCATTCTTGGCAGGAAAGTAGCGGGCGCGGAGTTTTCAGGAAAGGAAACGCAAGCAAAACAGATAACGACGGTTGCTTGAGGAAAAGGTACGACCCAAAGGGTGTAAACATTTTTCTTGACCGCATACAATCTGCACACGTGGTAGATGCCTTTATAGCTGGCTTCTCCGCAGAAAGACACTTCATACAGACAAGCCTGCTTCTTTTGTTCCCCTAGTTTTGTACTCGGTACTCGAATATGCGTGTGAGTGGAATATCCAGAGTACGATTTTCTAAAGCGACACAAAGAGGGCGGGAGTGTTTTTGTGAGGCGGAAATCAATCAATGAACCCGCGTGGACAAACGGCGGTAAAACAGAAAGAAGTTTAAGGGCATGCACGTGGTGCGTTATTCCCGCGCGAGATCACGCGCATTGACAAGGGCCGCTGTCTTGGTGTCTGGCTCGGAGCTCTGCTTCGTGAACTGCACGTCGAATGCGTCGGTCGACTCCGATAAGCAGGTGAGCTGGGCCTGTGCATAGACTGGTGCGAAGAGGCGTGACCGGTTGGTTAACCGTGCTCCGAGAGCAAGAAAAACGACGATCACAAAGGAAGAAGGTAGCAAAGAGAGCTTCCGGAATTCCCGGCTGAAGGCTGACAGATCATGGCTGCCGGCAGGGATCACGCATACCGGAATAAGGGTGGTCACGACGCGAGAGCAGAGGCCGATCGGAAACATGGAGACGAAGGCGTACCCGGCGCCGAAAGAAGACGCCACGTCGGAAACGAGCGGGGAACCGACGCTAGGCTCAACGCTGAACTAGAAGAGACTCGGACCATTGCGGAGGAAGGTGATCGCCATTCGGATAGCTCCTCAGACAGGCCACGTGGCAGGGACAGAGGCCATACTAGAGATTCAGGCCATCGGAGGGACGGTCGCTCGAAGGCTGAAGGTGCCGAGTCGAGGTCGCCCAGGCGGTACAGCCGTCAGGGGGCCCCCACAACAGAAAGAGCGCGTGACGAACCCGGCCACGACTACGACGCCAACGTCGCCGATAACGAAGAAAGGCCACCTTCCAGGAGCAAGGAGAAAGCGCACAAGCCAGTGGCGACCAGGAGAGAAACAAGGCGCTTGAATATCGAAAAGTATGAGCGTGAGAACCTCCACAATCGTCCGAGACCAGAGCCTGGGGCTCGAAAGTCAAAGCGGAAAGAGCCCTCTACTGGACCTCCTGGACGAGAAGGGAACGCCGAAAAAGCGGTGGACGACGCTCGTGAATCTGGTAACCGCAAAGATCGCGAGGTAAACGCTTTGACGAAGCTAATGAAGGCCGCTGCCGAGCGGAGGCTGCTGCCTCCGGAGTCTACGAAAGATTTAGGTCCCGCAAAGCAGATGGCAGAAGAGAAAGGCCCAGACAAGACGCCCGTGGCCGTTGCCGAGGAAACGTTGGAAGACGAAGATAAGTACTCGACGGGCTCGGAGGACTATTACGAGGAGGTTACCGAAGAAGTCGTAGAGCCTGACCCTTACGATTGGCGCCAAGGACGCGGCGGACTTGTAACGCGTCGCACGACGCGTTCCACTACGAAAAAGCGAAAGTACGGCAAGCCGGGCGCACGCAAGTCGGGCGAACAGCCCAGTTCGAAACATACGCCAACCACCGCTAGCGAGAAGAAACAGCGCGATGACGAGATTGACGCCGAAAAGAAGAATGGGACCACGACCAGCGAAGCGGACGAGTTATTCCCGCCAGCGCAAGACACCGACGATAAGGAGACAGGTACATGTCCCTGTTGCGGATCCTGCTGGCCTAGCCACATGGATGAGTCGAGGATGAAGGCGACTCAAGGACAGAGCAAAACATGGCGACGTCGCATGCGCCGTGGTGACGAAGGTCCCGCCGGAGACGAATGGTACGAGGTACGTAATTTCGGTCCAAAGCAGACCTCACGCCCGTCCAAGCGAAGAACCGAGATGACCGACACCACCGGCAGAGGTTTGCAAGGAGGCGTGCAGTTTGCAGACCGAATGCCCTATCCGTACGCCTTTTCGTCAGCCACTCCACCCCCGTACTCCGCGCAGCAACTATATCCCCCGGGAGCGCAGGGGCCAGACGTCTACTACAACGCCTATCAACCAAACCTACAGGGACCCTACCAGAGACCCCCGTTGTGCCCAGGGCCGGCGGCTTTTCCACAGGCGTACCCGATGCCACCCGCGGCGATGGGATCGTACGGTGCAGCTGTTCAGGCAAACTCTACGACGGCGTTTCCCGCGGCTACCGGCGGCTGCGCCACGTGCCACGCGCAAGCACTCTTGGGCCAGCTGTCGCTCGGCGGCGGTCAGCCGGTACCGACCATGAGCGTGGAGGACTTCCTACGCCGCGAGCGGCGCGTGCGGCAAGAAGAGAGGCTGCGCCTGGAGGAGAAGCAGCTGCGCGAAGAGAAACTGCGACGCGAGGAGCGCGTGCGCCAGGAAGAGCGGTTGCGGCGCGAGGAACGGGCTCGCAAGGAAGAGCGAAGGCGGCGAGAGCTCGAAGAGGAGCGCTTGCGCCAGGAAGAACGGTTGCGCATCGAGGAACGCATCCGCGAGGAACAGCGGCTTTCGTTGGAAGCCCGCCTCGAGGAGCAACGCAGGGAGCGCATCGAGAGGCAGCGGCGCGAGAGAATCGAAGAACAGCGCCGCTACAACGACAGTCTGCGGCGGGCACTGGCCGAGATGAGGATGGCCACCGATCGCGGTGCTGGGGCGGCCCCTCCCCCCAGTAGCTTCCTCGACGAAGTCTTGATCAGGGGCCGTCTAAGACCGGTGCCCAGCTCGGTTCTTAGTAGAGCGGGCTCGCTGGACAGGCTTAGGGCCTCCGCACTGCGAGATCCCAGGGATTCGGAGCGACCTACAGCGTCCATTCGAGGCATCAGTCGCCCGGCCCGCTGGGATGACGTGCACCGTTACACCGAGAAGACCAGAGATCCGCGGGACAACTGGGGACCTCCTTCCCGTGGTGGTGGAAGGTTCCGCTAAGGACGTGTAGATCGAGTGCGCCCCTTTTGGGCACTCTATGTCACTCTTGGACGCGCTATGTAGTGACTCGTAATTTTCATCCAGCAAGCTCACGATGCAGAAGATCGTAACCGGTATTCCATAATTTACCGGGGCGGCAGATGAGATCAAGCCACCAATATTTTAGCAAGTGCGCATGGTGAGCGCTGCGGAGTATCTGAATGGCTTTTCCGCACTAAGCGCGTACATGCAGTGAAGCCACCCTTGAAGCAAAGATACTTATCGTGTCGAGTTGTTTCAAAATCAGAACTAGTTGGACAAGGATCGCCTTGAAATTCTTTTTTTTTTTTTTGCTGAATGCTTATCGCGCAGAACGATCAAGATTCATTATTACTTAACGACGCATATATGCTTGAAACGAGCGGATCGTATATGAACGGAATTCGCCGTGACCTGTCGGCGCATTTTGCCGTTTATTTTTTAATGCGACAAATTTTTACATTTACTAATATATCTGACATGTGATAGTTGGCGTGTGATATATGCCAAAATCTCATTAGAATGAAAAGACTACATAAATTACCCTGATTTCGTCGCATAGTCTAAAGGGATATATGTGCACCCTTATTTAAAAAGAATTAAATTTTCACCTTTTTCGTGCTGGCTTTTTGTACAATTATTCCTTTCGTGCAGTCTGCGCGCATGCTTTCGAAATCTTTAATAATTAAACTTCCACTACATGCAATGACCATAACTGGCGATAAGCTGTCATTAGGTCGATATTTGTGCTTAGTTTCAACCAACGAAGGAATCGCCTTCGGTAGGCTCGACTGAAGCAAACTTTTGCCCACTTGGAAATTAACAGCGTTTCCTGAATATGGAATAACGCGGGAGCCCGATTCAGTTGTAACACTACTCGTATAAACACACCGGGCCGTGATTACCGAGTTTCGAACACGTACGTTTCTCTCTTTTTTTATTTTTTTTTATTTCGAGAGTTCGCCCAACGGCATACATAGTTAAATATACAGATAGAGGCCGGTTTCCGCTATATGAATCAACAGTGCTCTATGGTGGGGCCCATAGAGCCACAAATCATAATCCGGTGGTCACGTCGGATGAAGGCCCACTGTTCTCAGGTAGCGCCGCCGTATCTGGTTCAGGCCAGGGCATGCCCACAACAGGTGCTGAAACTCTCTTTTCCAAGCAGCGTTCGTCACTTGTAGATATGCGCAGTTCTCCATGAAAAGGGTGCCCCGCTTTATAACGGGGAACGTAGTCAACTTGCCCAAAGCTTGGTGTTAATTTTTACATGAAGCCACATACGGCTAGGCGAAACCAAAATTCGTCCGGCCTATATGTGCGCTAAATTGGGCAAGCCCCACTACTGACCACTGGTCCGCTATGAAGTATGAACCGTCGGGATTAACTCAGTGATAAACACCGGGGCCGCACGTTCTAGTTTCGCTGGTTAACCATATGTGCGCAGTGCTTGGGAGATGATAACAGCGGAACTGTTTACGCCGACCGTTAGTCCTTGCATAGCGAACAGAAAGCTATCATCATCATGAACCGGCACGCGCCTCTTCGTCCTCTTCTGCTTCGCTCCCAGAACACGTGCGCCGATTTGTCCGGCGTGGGCTGCAATAACTCTGATGGGCGAGAGAACGAGTAAAGACGGAGAGAAGGAAATAGAGAGAGAGAGTGAAAGAGAGAAATTCTTCGCGAAGAAAATCCTTGACGAGGCGGGATTCGAACCCGCGTACCCGCGATCCGAAGGCGAGCGTCGTAACCACTCGGCGATCCAAGCACGCTAGCAGAGTATAGCATAGCCTTGTACAGTATATATAGTATAGCGAGGGGTGGGAAATAAGGGAAGTGAGGGTGAGTAGGAGGGAAAGGGGGAGGTGAGAGAGTAAAGCATAGCAAACAAAGAAATAGAGAGGAAGAAATAAAGATAAAGAAGACAGAGAAGGAAATAAAGAGAGAGAGAAAGAGATGAAAGGAACGAGGAAGTGAGAAACGGAAAGATGGAGAAAAAGAAAGGCAAGAAAGAGAAAGATTGATAGAAAGAGCGAGAAAGAGAAATAAATAAATAAGTAAATAGAAATAGATAAAAAATCATAAAAAATAGAGAGAATAGAGAAAGAGAAAATAAAGAGAAACAGAGAAGGCCGCCCAGCTCCGCACTTCCTTCAGGCTTGGCAACACTTGGCACCACCGTGACATAGCGAACGAGCACAATGAAAAAACCCATCTGGGGGCACTGGCGAAAAATTGGGTGATTTTATCAATTTATATAATAGTTAAGAATTTGAAAGTTATAGAATAGAAATTACGAATTAAAGATGAAATTTAAGCGCGCGAGAGAAAGTAGAAGTGAAAAATACAGAAAACCCCGCGATGCTCGTCTTTTTTGCCGAGGCCGGTTGGATTACTCGGGAACCTTCGCCGCCGATAGAGAGGGATAAAATTAATAAAAAGAAAATTAAGAAATAAATAAATTACACCATCTCCCGCTAAAGAGGACCATGAGGCGATGCGAAGCCGGAGCACTTGCACGATCGCGTTCCGTTGGCGTTCATTGGGCATGCTACCGACCTCGCGTCGTGGAACGCGAAGAGGGACGCTACGCGCGTCGTATCTTCCATCTAGCCTGGCCGTTAATTCTCACAGGGCGAGCGGGGAACGCGGTCGGCAGGCGTGCGAGAGGGGGGCAGCGTAGGCGAGGAGAGAGAGGGGAAGGGGACGCGCATGCGCTGGTGCTCATCGCGGCGTTGCGCAGGAGAGAATTTCGGCATGTCTAGCCCGCGTTTCAGAGGAAGAGGGGAAAGGGGGAGTGGAGAGGGGAAGTGGAGAGGGGTATGGGAGAGGGTATGTGAAGAGGGGGAGTGGAGAGGAGGTGTGTGGAGAGGGTATGCGCATGCGCAGTAAGGGCGGTCACGCCGCACACCACCACCACCACCGGATTGAGCTCCGCCTTAAGATACTTCGCATCTAAAATAAAACGTTCTCTGTTACAGCAGTTTGAACCGCCTAGGAAAATAACCGGGGAAATGGGGGGGGGGGGGGGACCTGAGGTAGTAATAATAATAGGCAGTGTCTCGTACGCCCAGGGCGCACGAGACAAAATGTGGCAAAAGCGTTCGGCGCACCCATATAGCCGCTTAAAACTGGCTTGACTTGGCTTGAAGCGTATAAGTAGGTGGCGGCAAAGTAGCTCGGCTGGAAATTTTTTTAGGCGGCTTAGGTAGTGTGGTTACCGTAGAGTTTCTCACTAACTTGTGAAAACTCTATGGTGGCTTGTTCTCCGTGGTGGATGTTGGTTATGACCGTGAGCCGTGTGCGTTAGCGAGAACCGCCTCTGCCCGTGGGGACGTGGTCGACGTGGTCGCGTTGTGTAAGAGTAGAAGGTGATTCATATGCAAGTCGTTGTGCCTTTGTTACTTCCTGCGATGTCGTCGTGTTCAGTAGACGCTTTTATGAGCGGAGGGACCTTCTCCGCGGTGCTTATATTAGGTAACGCCCAACGTTACTTGTTGGTAACGTCAATATCCCGAAGTGTTGGCCGATTGATAATGAGCTGTGCGAACATGAAATAAAAGCCATGTGTTATGCGATTTTGCGTGGATGTGTGGTAAGTGCGTGTGTTGCGTGATCGAGGATCGATCGCTATCAGTTGGACTGTCATTTGGGCGAATTTGTCTTGCGTAACTGCGCGCGACCGATATGGAATGCGCAAGTTGGCAGCGACGGTATATGAACAGGCGTTCGCCCGACGTTATTGACCGAGTGGCTGTTTAACGATGCTGTCGCCGATGATGACAATCGTTTTTCTAAGCAGTGTCTGTTTAGCTAGTTGTGTACAAATGAAAAGGGAAATAAAATAGATATTTTATTGCAAGGAGCATTGTCTAGCTTACATTCACAACACCTAAACTTCTTTCTAAATGTCAACATTGCCGCAACACAGTTGTGTCATGCGGTGAAGTGCACGGAATGTATTGCAGTGAAGCATACATAGTACGCGCGCGCGTGTGTGTGCCTTAATTGTACACGCGCCGTCCTCTGTCTCATTAATTAGTGCTGATGCGGTGGCCAGCATCACCACCAACTCCAGCCTCTGTAACGAGCCCATATCAATTTACTTTTTTTAAAAATGTGGCAAGCGATTCGCAAGGCAGTAATTCTGCTAACTTATTGCAGGATTAATTCAAAATTGTTGCATCGCACCCTTAAAGAAGTGCGAAATGCCTATGACAGACCCCAGTGGTACTTCAGATTTCGTGCCTTCACATATATATGCTCCAAAATGAAAATGATTATTAAGGAAGTATATACTCAGGCTAGGTATAGGAGATGATCATCAATGTTTCATTAATTTTCTCTGAAAAGTAGTAGCTTATGGTTCACATTATTGCGTTCTTTCGAGTAATCAAGAAAAATAGATATTGAAGCATGGTCAAAAATTATGGGTGCAGTTGGTCAAGGAAGCAAGTTGAGCTTTGCAAGAAAATGATTTATGAAAACTATGCTGTGCCAGAACTAACAGCAAGGTGGTATCAGGAAACTTACGGGGGCTGCTTCTTGGAAATAAGGGGTGGTAATTAGGCAAGTGCCTGTTATCAGATAGGGAGATGCATCATCAAATCTTCAAAAAATAGCTATCAAGGGGATGCTAAAAATTTCTTGAAGGAATTAACACAACGCAGTACTTATTAAAGCCTCCAATTTAATGAGGTTAGCACTGGGGCTAGCAGGTATCTTAAATGAGCTGGCCACTTTAATAATACCCCTCGTAGGTCAATAATTATTGGATTCACAGCATGGTATGGATGAGATAGGATTATGCAAATGGGACAATTAGAAGTAATGAAATTATTGAATATACTTTGTTAATAATGCCTGGACAGTCCTAATGCAGAATGAGGTTTATATCAGGGTGAATTTACTTTTGCTAATGCTTCTGGTGGCATCATTGCAGTTTATATTCACTGGCTTCATGCACTGTATATCAAGCACCACTGATGACACTCTGGTTTTTGCAAAGTTATTGTACTGTTTAAAAAAAATAACATCAAGAAACTACATGCTTTCTTACAGTTTAATCAGGCATATGATTTGGGACTCTTTAGTGAATTGTATAGGGGAGGTCTGTGTGCAGAATATCCATGGTAATCATTTAACGCTCTGTTTGTTTGCGTAATGTTTGAAGCCTCTTTTTCTATTCAAAATTGCTACGGAGCAAGACAAATCCAACACCAGAATTGGTACTTGGGTAAAGCAGGTAGTAAGAGCAAGCTCAATCACAAGCCGTTCAGGAGCACCACTGAAGAAACTAATACCTAGAGGGCAAAACTTCCAGTGCACCAAGAAGGGGATGGGAGGAGGGTGCAGGTTAACGTTTCAAGAGGGCATCTCCTCACCATCATCCTTCCCCAGCCACGAACTTGTACTGTCTACGTTTATCAGACTCCTGCTAACACAAGACAGACTAGGTATATAAGTTGCTTCTTTATTGCAAGATGGCACATCAGACCTTTTCAGAATTCCCTCACCGCAAGCCGTTAAGATTGCCTAAAAGCCTTTCCTTGTGCGGTGTCCCTTTTTTGTTCCCACACAGTTGTCGCAAGCAAAAGTATGCAGCTTGTCACAGGCTAGCTGGTGCCACACAGGGATGGCTCCAGCCATCGTGATGTGTATTCCACTGGAGCTGTCAGACACTGTACATTCATGGTCTGGTGTGCTTGTTTAGGACTTTAAAGATGTAAACAGTGACCACTTCTGTTTTGTCCCTTGCACACTTGCACAAGAATTTGACACAGACGTTAGTTCTGGCAATACTGCCACAGGTGGTAAGAGGTACCTTGAAGTTGTAAACAGTGACTGCTTGTGTCACACACCTGCACAAGATTTTGACAGAGACGTTAGTTCTCGCAATCCTGCCACGGTGGTAAGAAGGTGTACAACCACAGGAACACCATGGCAAAGCAAGCTGAGGTTCATATTGAATATAATATTCCACTTGCAATACAATGGTAATTAAGTACTCTTGCATTCATTTGCAGTGTCAGGCATCACATCATTCTGCCTAACCCTGATCTCTTTTACCTATCGTCTACATAGTTTTCCAGGTTGGTGACAGTACAAAAAGAAAAAAATCTTTGTGGGAGCACCACATTTTAATCTCACAAGACTCCACTGAAGCACTTACAACATATGCGAACAGTGATATCCTAAATGTCAGCGCTTTTTGTGCTAACAAAGGTAAGCTGCTTGTTACCTTCGGCCTGTGATCCTACAGGAGCTTTAGCATATGCCCTGTTGTCATCTTGTGTCAACGATGCCACATACAATAAATAGTTCAACAAAGCTTATAACTCGGCAAGATGTACGTGCATATCTTCAGGGAGGTAATAAAATGCAGAAGTGACCACTCACGACAAGAAACACAGGATATGTGTTAACTTCCATCAATCTTTATTTGTGGCTTTGCCAGCAAATATGTAAGGGAGCAGACTAGGGGTGTGCGAATATTCGAAATTTCGAATATTTTTCCAATAGTGTTTGCTATTCGATTCGATTCGCACTGGAATTTTACTATTCGAACCTATTCGAACTTCCCAAAAACAAATACAATCAACGTCCAATTGAAAGTGACCCCTTTAAATTTTAATATGCTTCACCTCATTACACTCTCGTTATGCGGCAAAGCTGCCTTTCAAGCTCCGTTACGGTCGAACATTGCCAAGAG
Source organism: Rhipicephalus sanguineus (assembly GCF_013339695.2). Lineage (NCBI taxonomy): Eukaryota > Metazoa > Arthropoda > Arachnida > Ixodida > Ixodidae > Rhipicephalus > Rhipicephalus sanguineus. The sequence continues at coordinate 55,750,559 of NC_051177.1, forward strand.
ACAGTCAACTCCCGAATGAAGTGGTCCCAAGATTTTGAATATTCTTCACCTCATCACACACCGGTATTGCGGCAAAGCTGTTTTTCAAGTTTCGTTACAATCGAACTTTGTCAAGACACAATTAGTCAACGTCCGATTTGAAGTGGTCGCTAGATTTTCAACATCAACATACTTCACCTCAATACACTCTCGTACTGCGGCAAAGCTTCCTTTCAAGCTCCGTTACGGTCGCAAATGTATTAACTCAAGAAAACGCTGGTTCCAACATGAAGATGAAAGATCTGGCAAAGTTGGAGGCTCAATAATTGCTGTTTTGGGCCTGAAATTTGGGCAGGAAGTCCGAAAAATCGGACGCCGAAGCTTTCTAGCATCCAAAATTTCAGATGTTCTTATATATCGACGTCTACAAGGCAGATTTGGAACTCCAGACTTGAAAGGAGCACGCCCTTGTCCGCCACATCAGTTGGGCTTCCACAGGAGTTGAAAGAGGAGGAGAGGCTGAGGAAATGACATCTTTGTCTATCACGGGTAAAGTGTTGTCGGCAACACTTTGAATGCACCAAATCATGTTCATAAATAGAATTCGGCCTCTACATTGCCTCATCCTTGATAAGACAACTATGAAACACCATCCGACCAGTCCTTCATCAGCCTAGCAAAAAGAAACACTTTCATGTTGATATCTCGTAAGAATATGCTTACGAATCCTCTCTAACCTTTTTTCTGCGATTTCACTTCGAAGCATTCGAAAAATATTCCAGAAATATTCGAGAAATATTCGAAAAATATTCGATTCGATTCCATTCGCACTCACACTTTAATATTCGAATTCGCTTCCCACCCAAAATTTTGCTATTCACACAGCTCTTGAACAGACACATGCGCAGTATGGCAAGGTGCAACGTCACAGCCATTTAACATTAACAACCATCACAAGAGAATGCTCAAGAAACTTTCCTGCCTTTCCGAGTTTCAACAGATGGGTCACTAATACACACATCACTCCTTCCCCATCATGAAATGCTTCCAACAGTTCACATGCCATTCTCTCACCACCCCTGCCGCGAATCCTTACCTCATATTTATTCTCAACTGACATGCTCTGCCACTCATGCAACAATAAGACAGATTTGCCTGTCCACTCTTAACAGCCTGTAAGTACACTCCTAAGAACTCCCCCCCCACCCCCTCCACCCTCCCATTGGTCATAGGCCAGATGGGTCATTATATTATTCACCTAGCTACACAACTGTGCTTGTCGAGCATGAATATATGTGAACCATACAGTTGCTTTGCAATAAGCAAATGTAGTACAACACTCTCTATGAAGGCTTGGTTAAAATAGTTTATGATCATGGCACAGAAGCGTGAACTGTTGGGCTAGTTTGTGAGACATGTTTTGAAATAGAAGAGTGAAAACTTGTCAATGTGAGTGAAAACAGCTACCCTAGAAAACTTGTCGATGTAGCACATCAACGAGTTTTTGCTCTTCTATTCCAAAACATGGCACAAAAGCTTTCTCTAGGAAACACGTAAAGCCAACATGAAGAATTATATGCACCAGGAAAATTCCGACACTGCAAATATTCTATGGGTGTGCAAATATTCAGTGATATAACACATCGAATTGAATACTGTCATATTCGGTTCAGTATCCATTATGCGTAAAACTGAATATTTTGTTAATAGCTTACGAATGTTTCAAAATGTTAAGTACACCAAAATAAACAGAAAGCTTGTGTAAAAGTATGACAAATTTCATCCCTGCTGGTAGATTATATGCACTCAACATGAGAGCTTATGTAGTGCAGCTGGCTACTTCGCTCTAGGAAAGTGATTTTACCAGCTATACAATGGCCACTTACCCTTTCTTAAGAGTTCTGTGGATTCGAAGGGCCTAATTACTTCCTAGAGATGCTGTATTTCTGTTTTTAAAATTTCTAGGAGTTCTTATCTATACCTTAAATAGACAGGCAACCAAATTTTAACGTACCTGTTTATTTTATTGCAATGGAAAGCTTACAATTCAGCTTACAATTCAGAGTGTCTAATCATGCAATGGCAACAGGGAAAAGGCGATGAAATATTTTTTATCATATTTGTTGCCGATGGAGTCTTATACACAAGACATGTTGCAAACAGTGGCCGACAGCTTCTGGTGTTATTTGCGCCAGGTTCTGCCATGACAGAGTGCATGTCTGAAATGCCTTTTAAACGTGGTGCATGCACCACTTCTCAGCATCAATTCCTTTTACTGCGTAATAAGCAAAGAATTCCTGTGGATGCGTTTTACCTAGGAATTCCAACATAATAGCGAATGTAATTTGGCATAGGCTGTAAAAGTTAACATTCAATCAGTCATACATTCTTACCTTTCTAGGCCAATTTTTGTTCATACCAAGTGAACAAGAAATGAGTTAGGAGCGACGGCGCATCATACGACACGTCGCCAGCCACCCCGACTCTCCCCATTTGGTTGGGCACCTTGTGTTCTCAGACACGGCTTTGGTTGCAGCAGTGCTGCTTCAGGACATTTTACGTTTGCGAGTTTTTGTTTTTTTTTCTAGTACCATTATTTTCTGTATCTGTGCCATATTTTTGTACCGTGTTTTTTGCCACCATTTTGTTGGTGCAGCCTCCGCATGAGACATAAAGGCTTGCACCTTAAAAAAGCAGATGAACGCACATATTTTTACTTTCCCTTTATGCCAATATTAAAGTGATAGCTAGCAGTACACGCAAACCAGTGAGCACAACATATGACATACCCCTATGGCTCAGTGTAGACTGCACTGCTAATTCATCACAACTATATGTGCTTTTTAACCTTAAGTATGAGGGCGACCTTTTTTTTTCAAAGCCCACTTGGTCGCAAAATTTCAACCAAAATGAAATTCAAAACTGTTTTATTTGGAACACTTAGACATACTTTCCAGGTACCTCTAAACTGTCGTCACTCCAACTGAGACATTTATCACAGCGTGGCATAAACTTTACTCACAGTAAAGTTTATGCTGTGCAGACACTTTACTAAGCAGATAGCTATGTTACTTTAGGTGCTTTACTATGCATATAGGTTATACTAGATACTTTACTATGCAGATAGGTCAAGCAAATACTTTACTATGCCCTCGCCTTTGGCTAGGGCATAGTAAAGTATCTGCTTGAAAGCTATTTTTCTTTTACAGCAGAGTAGAGTTACCATAGAGGTGTTATGCTTGAGGTTTATCATAGAAAATTATCATCATGAACCAGCACACGCTCTCTTCGCCGTCTTCTTCCCCTTCTGCTTCGCTCCCAGAACAGGCGCGCCTGTTTCTGCAGCACAGGGTGCCGTAACTCGGATGGGCGAGAGAACGAGTATAGAGAGAAAGAAAGAGACAAACAGAGAGAAAGAAAGAAAAAGAGAGAAATTCTCGGCAAAAATATTTCTTGGCGAGGCAAGACTCAAATCTGCGGACCAACGAATAGAAGGAAAGCGTTGTCACCACTTGGCTATCCAGTCACGTTAGCAGAGCATAACATAGCCTTGTATAGTATATAGTATAGCAAGGGGGTGGGAAAGGGAACTGAGGATGAGGAGCAGAGATGTGAGTGTAAGGAGAAAGGAAAGGAGGAGGGGAGAACGAGGACAGAGAGTGATGGAAATAGAAAGAAATAGGAAGAAGAGAAAGAGATTGAGAGAAAGGGAAGAGAAAAAAGGATAGAAGGTGAGGGGATGACTACAGAGAGCGAGCAAGAAAGGAAAGAAAGAGAGAAAACGATAGAAAGACAAAGAAAGAAATAAACAGAGAGAGAGCAAGCACTGCAAAGTCACAAAGAAAAAAGATAGAAAAAGAGAGAACAACGAAAGGGTTGGGAAAGAGAGAGCTTAGAGGATAAAAGCTCAACAACTCTGCAGTGACCCTGCCTTGCATTTGAAAGCGGTGCTCTTTTCTTTCTTCTTCTCTTTTCTTGTTTTTTTTTGAGGGCCTATCAGTTTCTTAATCAATTAAAGCCATATTGAAAGTCTGACGTTGTGTGCAGACGTGTTGCACAGCACCTCTCGTACGTCCTCCGATCGTGCGAGGTAGCAGTTGTGAATTCCGAGCACACACTGGGCACATAAACATGCCTCGAACAATTAAGTCTCCCACTATGTGTGACGTGCGTGGTGTCATTTGATTTCTGCATGCAGCAATACAGCCGAAATTCATCGTTGAAAGAGTATTGTGTATGGTAAAGCCTTCATGAGTGACAGCAAAGTGTAGCAACAGTGCAGGAACATTGAAGCAGGATGTGTAGACAACAGTGAGCGGCATACAGAATTGGCTGAAAGGTGGCTGTCTTCAATGTGGGGGCCATAAAGAACGCTGGCACAACGCCACAATAAATGCCTCAGTTGCAGTGGCGACTATGAACAGGGGCAACTGGAAAGTGTTTCTACATGTTCCAAACATAAGCGTCTTTAATTTCACTGTGGTTTTCACCTTGAACGAATTAGAACTTGAAAACAAACATAGCCCTCGTATGTTTAAAACAATTGCAGCAAGGCTAGTGATAGGTCAGCAACAAGCTTAGCCACGCCTTCATTGTCGTCCATTATGTGCGCACAATATAGGTAGTTTGGGGAGGCACAACTATTTGACTGACTATACTGGGAAGCTAACTGGTAACCCTGGGCCAGTGTGGCTTTGGAAGATGGGCCCCACCTACGACGAACCACCCTTTTACAGCACAGCTGTTAAAGTCGAGGTTGGCCGTGTGCCGTAGATAGAAAATGATCATCATCATGAACCAGCACGTGCCATCTTCGTCGTTGTCGTCGCCTTCTTCCTCTTCTGCTTTTTTACCAGAAGACGCGTGCCGATTTGTCCGGCAAATGATGCAATAACTTCATGAGCGAGAGAACCATAGCACAGAGAGAGAGAGAGGAAATAAACAGAAAAAAATAGAAGGAAAGAGAACAAAAAATTCTTGGCGAAAAAAGAAATTTTGTCGAGGCGTGATTCGAACCAGTGAACTAACTATTTGAAGGCGAGCACCATAACCACTCGGCTATCCAGGCCCGCTTGCAGAGGAGAGCATAGCCTTGAATAGTATATGCAGCTCAGCAAGGTTATTAGAAAGGGAAGTGAGGGTGAGAAGGAGAGAGGCATGAGGGTTACCAGGAAGAAAATGAAGATGGGAGAACGAGTACAGAGGGAGAGAAAAAATAGAAACAGACAAATAGACAGAAAGGGAAGAGACAGAGAAAAAAGTTAGAAGGCGAGAAAGCGACTACACATAGAGAGAGAGAGAACATAGAAACTGAGAAATAGACAGAAAGAAAAGCAACAGAGAAAAAAAAAGATAGAAGGCGACAAAACCAACTGCACAGAGAGAGTGAGACAACAAAAGACATAGAAAAAAAAAGATAAAGAGAAAAAAAAATAGAGATAAGCAAGGGAATAGAGAGAGAGAGAAAAACACAGAAATGCACCGAAAGAAACAGACGGAGAAAGAGTTTCAAAGCAACAGAGAAACAGGTATTAGGCGAGAGACCGACAACAGAGAGAGAGGGGGGGGGGGGAGTGAAAGAAGTAACAGATAGAAGAAATAGGTGAGAACATAGAAGGTGAGAGACCGACTACACTGAGACATAGAGAAACCAAGACACAGCAAGACAGCTAAAGAGAAAAAAAAATAGGAAAGAAAAGGGAGAAAAAGGCAAAGAAAGAAATAGCGGTTGAAATAATTACCCATTCCCTTTCTGGGATGTGTGCAGCGTGTCTCTATGACATCCGATATTCTATTTGATGAAATTTACATTGATTTTATCAGGATGGCACTGTGAATACCGTTTAGCACACCATGGTGCAGGGGTGAAATCACTGCCGCACTAATCCTGTTCAGCAATTGTATATTTCTTTGCATATTTTAGAGTGCTAATTTATTACTTCAGCTTGTTTTTAGCATCCCTAACTACAAAATAAATATATAGTGTGTGATTTATACAGTTTATTTGCGCAAACTTAAATGGAGCTGAATGTCTGTAATGCAGGTTAGCTTGTTTGATTGAGGCAAGGCCTCAGACCAGGAAAAGACGAGGCAGTTTTTCACACAGAAAAGTGGAACATTTAGAACAAAAGGAATGAAGAAAAAAGTAAGGAAAACAACCACAGTGAAATCACACATGTTACCAAACTACTAAGACAAGCAAGGCTTGGTAATTAAATGAAGTTCCATTGAACGTTCGAAACAAAAACAGTCTTTGTTAGTTTTGATGCTGGCATCAACCACAGCAGCGGACTCACTCTTGGCAGGTGGATTTGTCGGTGGTGGCCGGGTGACACTTGTGAAGCAGACATGAAGCCAAGTCCACCCAGAAGTCATGGACAGAGGTGCCTTCTGTCATGCTAGCGGGTAGGCGACCTTCAAATGTGAGCCGAGAGATCTGCACATATGCACCATGGTGGCTGGCAGTAGGCCCTTAATTGTTATGGTCTCGTGGCTGGTGGCTAGTAGCATAGCACGAACCCGCTTGCAAACCTCAACAGCTAATTCAGCCTCCCATGGGTGGTTTAGGAACAGGACTTGGTGGCTGGCGGCAGGCCCTTGTTAGGTTCTCATGGCTCGTGGACAGCACCATGAACACCGCACTGATGTCACTCACTCAACACAATGTCATTAAGTACGAGCAATGACTTAAATTCAGGTGATGTGTATAAAGCAATGACTGCAAACAGCAGCAAAAATATGGTTATTACTACTATGAACCATGATTATATGCCTGTTGGTCCGTGGGCATAAATGTACGTACCATAAAATGAAGTAGCTTTAGGCAACCTCACATCATGAAACGTTTCTCAATCCGCCATCTGAGAACGCGTTCTCTAGCGGTCATGCTCCGTCGACAGACTTGAGCAGTATGAAACTAATACAGGCCATGCTAAACAGCTGCTGCATCAAACTGTAGCCGGGCTAGCTGGAATTGAACGCTGTCATAGCAAACATTAGGACTTTTACTGGGAATGAAGTTGATCTTTAGGAAATGTGCTGAATATTAATAATGTGTTTACTGTGATGTTTGTATAAAAAGAGTGATACATTTAGAAAACCTAACATGGTAATTATGAAACTTATTTACAGCTGGGAACAGCAATGTAAGTTATGGTCAGCTGCCTGCATTACCTTTAATTTTACTTAAGTATGTGCGTCTACGTAGTACAACTTAGCAAATGAACTCGGGCACTCAGTCACAAAGAAACAGAACATTTTTTTCTTAAAGGGATACTAAAGGCCAACAACGTTTTTTGTTCGAATGATGGGTGAAAGTTTACGAATGCCTAAACGTCAGTATTATCTGCACCAGGGCTTTGTTCACCAAGAAATTAAGTAAATGTACGACAAGGCTTGCACCACCAGCGGGATATTCTACTAACTCTGTGTGCGGCGACATAGTCGAGTCCCAGAAAAAGTCACTGATACTCAAACTGCCAATAGTAAAAAAGATCACTTCAATGCATTAAAACCTGGAATAAAATGCTGCTTGCTTCCTTCTGTTTCATTCTTTGAAGTAAGAACCGATGAGATCCATGGCTATAGCGTCAATCACCGCAAAAAGTGTCGGTCAGTGACCGGCTCCCTCAACTCAAGTCTACCTACCGTGCCATAGAAGTTTCTCCACAGCTGCTGACAGTGGTGTCTGCTCACAACAATAGCTAAACCCTCCTTCTTCCTCACCTGCTTCTGCCTTACACGCCGCCAGCTGGACTGTCTGCCAAAAGGGAGAAAATGTCAACAGGACCTAGTTGGCATGGTGGTTTGAATATTTGTAGTGTCATGCTGACCACTAAATATAATTTTTGTTCGAACTAGACATTTTCTTAGCCCGAAACAAACACTGCACTATTTCTTGAATGGTATGTTAATAGTATGTTCATGTTGACTTAACGTTTGCCTTTAGGTTCCTTTTAAGTGCTTTAACATATTTTTATTAGAGCTGTGCGAATAGCAAAATTTTGGGTGCGAAGCGAATTCGAATAATAAAGATTGAGTGCGAATCGAATCGAATAATTTTCGAATAATTTTCGAATATTTCTCAAACATTTTTCGAATAATTCGAAGTGAAATTACAAAAAAAGTTGCAGAGAATCCCTAAGTATGTTCTTGTGAGATAGCAACATGAAAGTGTTTCTTTTGGCTAGGTTGATGAAGTGCTGGTGGGGTCATATTTCATAGTTGTCTTTCTTATCAAGAATGAGGCAATGTAGAGGCCGAATTGTATTTATGTACATGATTTGGTGCAACCAAAGTGTTGCCGACAACACTTTACACGTGATAGGCAGAGATGCCATTTCCTCAGCCTCTCCTTCTCTTTCAACTTCTGTGGAAGGCCAACTGATGTGGCAGACAAGGGTGTGCTCCCTTCAAGTCCGGAGTTCCAAATCTGCCTCGTAGACGTCAATATATAAGAACATCTGAAATTTTGGATGCTAAAAAGCTTCGGCGTCCGATTTTTCGGACTTCCTGCCCAAATTTCAGGTCCAAAACAGCATTAATTGAGCCCCCAACTCTGCCACATCTTTCATCTCCATGTTGGAACCAGCGTCTTCTCGAGGTAATACATTTGCGACCGTAGCGGAGCTTGAAAGGCAGCTTTGCCGCAATACGGGGGTGTGAGGAGGTGAAGCATATTGAAAATCTAGGGACCACTTCCAATCAGACGTTGACTGTCTCTTGCCTAAGTTCGACCGTAACGGAGCTTGAAAGGCAGCTTTGCCGCAATACGGGTGTGTGATGAGGTGAAGCATATTGAAAATCTAGGGACCACTTTTAACCGGACTTCGTCTCTTGGCTAAGTTCGACCGTAACGGAGCTTCAAAGGCAGCTTTGCCGCAATACGAAAGTGTAATGAGGTGAAGCATATTGAAAATTTGAAGGGGTCACTTTCAACCGGACGTTGACTGCATTTGTCTTTGGGAAGTTCGAATAGTTCGAATAGTAAAATTTCAGTGCGAATCGAATCGAATAGCAAACACTATTCGAAAAATATTCGAAATTTCGAATATTCGCACACCCCTAATTTTTATACCTAGAACATCTAAGTTGTGACATGTTTAATTGGATGCTTTTTGTCAACAAAATACCACAACAATAATAATTTTCTGGTCTGCATTATTTACACAGTTCACTGGGCCAGTAGGCATCAAAACTGGTTCAATTTTTCTGCAACCACTTAGTTTTCATAAGCAAGGTGCATGCATTTAGTATAGTGGTTTACATTATTTTCCGAATAAGTAGCCTGCAGAAAGTTATCTTGCTGAATAACACAGACCAAAGAATGTAATTTTAAATTTTTTGTGGGGCAGACGCACATGAGAAATGCAAAAATATTTTTTTCATTTTAAAACACAAATGTAAGTTACTGTACATCACTGCAAATGTCAACTGCAGCATCAGTGCACCTCATGACTTTTCATGGGTAAGCTGTCAATGCACAAGTAACCTTGAATTCGGCATAAATAAATAAAAAAGGCAATTCCACGACTATGTCCTGAAAAATTTTTTTTGTGTGTATGAGTTTTGGATGATAGCCTCACTTGCATGCCCTACGTGCTTCTTAATTTTATGATCTAAATTGTCATGACTATCATTACCATAAAAATTTTAATTTTAACAATTATTAATTTTTCTAAAAATATGTGTTGTAGCTTTTTAGCTTACAAAAAGTTGAAAAGAAATTTTAGAAAGCACCTTCATGCTTGAGTCACAGCAGCACAATCACTTTCGGTAATCATTGAGATCAATGGTCTTTGAATACGCATATGCCTTTGTGAGCTGGTGAAGAACTTGGTGATAGTTGGCTTGTGACTTGTATGGACACATATGGTATGCAATACATATATGAGTAAATTTTAATAATATGGCACTTCAAGGTTTGCACTGACAACTGTTCTCTGGGGGCGGGTGATACTCTGTAGAAATAAGGAATGTAATCTTAAATATGCAAGTTAGATATGGCGAAAATTATCAGCTCCATTTATGAGAATAATAACTCGGCGGTAATTTATAAGAGGAGCTTGAGTAAGAGTGATGCACATTCGTGGAGACCTGTGCGCCGGTCAGAAATCACGAAGGCGGCTGCACCCAGTGTTTCCACCAACAGCAGCGGCGTGTAAACGGCGCGAAGTGCACCGGATCGGCGGTGGCGTGGCGTGGAAGAGAGGGAGTGAGGTTATAGATTACAGAGATTGGGGGAAGTAGTCCCTTGCATTTAGAAAACAATGACAGTTTCGCCGAAATGGCAATATAATGATGCAACAGCAACAAATCATAATATTATACAAAGTAATTAAGAGCAACGACTATAAAACGCCGATCCAAGAGAGAAGGTTTTTCGTGCATTCTGTCATCTCAACACGAAGCATTGAAAACTACAGCATTTTTGCTGATTTCTGCCGAGATATATCGCCCCCGGGCCCTTCCGGTGTTCGGCCTGCTCTTCGCCCACAAAAACCAGGCAGGGCGTTTTCTCTCTGCTTGAAAGAGCAGTCGACGGCAGGCCTCGCACGCGAGGTAATATGTTATCGCACATGCTACCTTGTGCGAAGAGGTGGCCGCTTTTTGTATTTCTGTTTCTTGTATTTCTATGCTTAA